>NC_087208.1:42748946-42756446 GCF_015104395.2 Macrobrachium nipponense | reverse complement strand
CAGTGTACCTCACGTGGCGCACTGTAGACATAACTAAAGGGTTGTTGGAAACCTTCGACATATAGTTGCACCCTATTGGGGTTTATTGCTATAGTAGATTCACATCAACCGTGCATCTTATGATTAGGCCCGTCCCTTACCACGCTCCTGATTGGCTGTTGATAAGCCAATCACAGGGCTGGAAACTCTCAGTCTCTCGAGAGAGTTCACATTGACGGGATGTATGTTCCATCTCTCCTGAGGGATACGTCTTTCAAAATTATCCCTCAGGAGAGATGGAACATACATCCTACCTATGCGAACTCTCGAGAGAGACTGAGAGTTTCCAGGCCTGTGATTGGCTTATCAACAGCCAATCAGGAGCGTCGTAAGGGCTAGCCTAGACATCAGATGAACGGTTGATGTGAATCTACTATAGTTCCACCTTCAGAGCCTCGTTCTTCGTCTCATTTATCGTCTGGATCGCTGTATCTTGCTGTCCTTCTTTTCACTGCCTGAAACTAAAAACATAGACTACCTCCCATGTCCTTGGTTCGGAAGCCTAAATTGAACCAAATCAGATAAAAGCAAAAAGAGAGACTTTCGTAATACAATTTCCAGAAATGTATATATACCTTCCAGGGAGACCCAGAATTCAAGCAGCAAGAACTCGCTGGAAAATATTCATGGCACAGAGAAATTTTGTCCACCTCAGGATGGGGTGAGAATTTCCTTCTTAACTTATGCATACTCACGGCTAAGGGTTTAACCTGGGAAAGGTGTCGTGCTGTTGTTTAGTCCGTTTTCATGTAAGGTTTTGCAAGCTTTTGCACAATGGTCTTGACAGTTTTCCTGAATTTTTAGTGTTAGGAAGAAAATGCGAAAGAAAATTGGGAACTTTAGCAGCCTCTGGCAGGAAATGAAAATAAGAAAAGCTATTTCTGCGTTACTTCTTGGTGAGAATTTCGAGACTGGCCAGAGATGTGGTCAGACCTTGTCAAATTATATCCTTGTTTTATATTTTTGCATGCAAATGTATGTATGTATACAAAACGTACAGATACACACAAAAAATATACCTGCAGGAAACTTTTGATGCCACTGAAGCAATTAGTTTTGACGAATATGTATGTATATATATATATATATATATATATATATATATATATATATATATATATATATATATATATATATATATATATATATATATATATATATATATATATATATATATATATATTATATATACATGGCACCACCCTCATACTTTTCATATAGTCGACAAGACAGCAAGTTATGAAAAAGGGGAGGACCCCCCAAAAAAAATTTGGTCCACCAAAAAAAAAAAAAAAAAAAAATTTCAACACCGTTTTTAATCAAAAATTTCATTTGCATTATTCCAATACCTCCGGCGTCACAGTGGCCAATCATGTCTCGAAAATGACTGATGAAAAGGGAGTGTATTATTTAGCTGTTTCTATTCTAATGCAGGATGCTATTTTCAGAATAACGGTGTAATTAGAGTGGGGAATATGGCTCCTTTTAGGAAACCATTGAATCGTGTTTAGCCAGTAATGATATTATTTGGGTGTGTATATTTTTATCTAGGGTTATACTGGAAATACACATAATCACTATAACAAATCTATAAAAGATATTCTATATATCTATGAAATCAACAGAAATATTTTTATCTAGGTATAATGGAATGCTACATAATCTCTATTAACAAATCTATAAAACAATATTCTAGATCTCTATGAAATCAATAGAGATATTATCTTTATTTAAATATAATGGAATAATACATAACCTCTATTAACAAATCTATAAAAAAATATTCTAGATCTCTATGAAATAAATAGATAAACTGGAAAGCTTCAAATAGAGGAGGAAAATTCCAATTCTCAGAAAATGACAAAAGATTTCTCAAGTTTGGTCATTAAGCCATAGTTCGAATAGTTCGGGGGGGGGGGGGGGGGGGGGGGGGGGGGGGGCGGGGGGGGGGGGGGGAGGGCAGAGATTTGGGTGGCCGAGGTACAAAGAGTTGTTTGTTTAAATTTTTATTTTGCTGGATTTTGTCCGTAGTTATACGTTTCACGTCGGTTGAGGTAATAATAATAATAATAATAATAATAATAATAATAATAATAATAATAATAATAATAATAGTCTTTCAGATTGAAAAATGTTAGATGAGTTTTTATTGAACATATACGATTCGTGAGTTACTACTGTCATACACACATTAATAAAATAATAATAATAATAATAATAATAATAATAATAATAATATAATAATAATAATAATAATAATAATAATAATAATAATATACTTAGGAAGCAGACTCTCTCTCAAGCATACTTTATTAAAAGTAATGGCACTTCAGAGAGAGAGAGAGAGAGAGAGAGAGAGAGAGAGAGAGAGAGAGGAGAGAGAGAGAGAGAGAGAGAGAGAGAGAATCGTTAATGACTCTGATGACTATGGTATCATAGTTTATCTGTAAATTTCGAATTTATACACCTATTTTCACACTGTATTTGATCATGACCTCCATAAAACATAAACTTTAAGCCTTGACGTAGACTCCCTATTCACAAAAGTACCAGTACAGGACGTTCTTCAGTTTTTAAGGGGAAGGGAAAAATTATCCCCCTATTCAGATCATTTCCCTTTGGCACTTGACAAAATAATAAAGTTAGTTGAATTATGTGCATCTAATAACGTATTTTCATTCGGGGAATCATTCTACAAGCAAAAATTCGGGTGTAGTATGGGTAAGTCCTTTCAAGTCCTATTTAGCCAATCTGTACCATGGAATACTTTGAAACTACAGTAATAAATGCAATAAAACCCAAAAACATGCTGTGGATGAGATACATGGATGACATACTAACATTTTGGGATAATAAGTGGGGTAATTTTAATGAATTCCTCAAAATTAAAACGCATTTAGTGCCCAGCATCAAATTTAAAGTTGAATGGGAAAACAGACAACAAAATTCCTTTCTTGATGTTTTAATAAAAAATCAGAGACACGACAGAATACAAATTTACCATATACAGAAAACCAATGTTCTCACTTTCATATATTCACTACTTTAGCTATCATGACAATACTATCAAGATAGGTGTAGCTAGCAACCTATTCTTAAGAGCCTTACGAATTTGTTCCCCAGATTTCCTGGAAAAAGAATTTGAACTAATTCGCAAGCAAATTTCATCTTTAAAGTATCCTGACCATATAATTGAGGAAAGCAATTCAAAAAGCAAACGTAATCTACCGACCCCCTAACGACAAGACCAGAGACACACCCAACAATAAAATAAAAATTCCCCACTGGGGACGATTAAGAGAGTAACTCACACCCTTGGGAAATCCAACCCTTGTGCATTTACCTACCCAAATACCTTAGCCAAATCCCTGATTAACGTCCAACAAAAGACATCTCCCAAAGACTCTGGGGTATATGAGATCCCATGCCAGGACTGTGACCAATCTTACATCGGATTTACAGGTAAATCACTTCCCCAGAGATTAATACAACACAACGGTCAGTTAGGTATGGACAACAGAACTCGGCTATTTTCAACCATATAAATGAACATAACCATAGAATAAACTGGAATATGTCACGTGTAATTTATTGATAGCAGCAACTGCCGGTGGACAAGAGTCAAATGAGGAATCGGCCTTAATAAAAGAGAAGCAGGTAATGAACATCTCAAAAGGGAATTGGATATCAGATATCGTCGACGCAGTGTTCATTCAACCAACGCTTAAGAAGATTAAAGGAAGATTATCAGTGGGGGTGGACCTAAATTGGCTTACTTGTGGACGAATCTCTTGGTATAAATACCACCTTTTCTGTAAACTTTTCTCATTCATATACCGAAGAGAGAGACAGCAGTCTCTGAAATATAGTACTTTTCTCTCTAGATTGGTGTTTTTATGGGCTCCTTTTATTAGATGGAATTCTGTTGTTACAGAACATTTTTACCAGTCTATATATATATATATATATATATATATATATATATATATATATATATATATATATATATATATATATATATATATAGATATATATATATACTATAGATATATATATACATATATATATATATATATATATAGTATATATATATATATATATATATATATATATATATATATATATATATATCTATATATATATATATATATATATATATATATAGATATATATATATATATATATATATATATATATATATAGATATATAGATATATATATAATATATATATATATATATATATATATGAGCTATATATATATATGTATCTATAGATATATATATAGATATATATATATATATATATATAGTATATATATATATATATGTATATATATATATATATATATATATATATATATATATATATATATATATATATATCTATTATATATATATATATATACATATAGATATATATATACATATATATATATATATATATATATATATATATATATATATGTGTGTGTGTGTGTGTGTGTGTGTGTTTGTTTGTGTGTGTCTGTGTGTATGAGCAAAAGTTTCTTGTGGATGGGCAAAATGTAATATATCCAAAATTTTAGTTCTAAGATATTTCAATGAATTTTATAAAACATCGTCACCAATGGCTATGCAATCAAGAATATATATATATATATATATATATATATATATATATATTATATATACTATATATATATATATATTGTATATAAATTCTTGATTGTATAGCCATAGATGACAATATTAATGATAATCATCAAAATGCCTTAGAAACCAAAAATTTTGGATTTAGTACGTTTTGGTCGATCTTCAAGATGCTTTTGTGTTTATGAAAATTTAAAAATACAAGGAACCTTCCTAGAAACCAAATAATAAATTTGGATGATATCAAGAAAAGCTTAGTTGCATAAATAGCTTCCTTTGTCATCTAATCATCCAAACTGCCCAACATTCTACAAAATACAAAAGAAAATTAAACCGAAGTCAACTTAAACATTTCTGATAAAGTTTATCTTGCTCTATTCACCACACGTCCAAAACACATGTAGCTGCTCTTTGAATTTGATTTATAGAAAATAATGGGGGTCTGGGGGGACTGAGTGCCCTTTCTGGCTTCCCCCTGTCAACGAAGTTTAAATTAGAACCAGTCAAAAACTTTCTCGGGGCTCTCTCCCATTGAGGGAACTTCAAAGTGGGTTGTGATTAGAACCAGATGGATTGAACATTCAAGTGGAAATCTATCAATTTTGGTTTGTGGAATTTGTGAACAGACGGAATCACGAAAAGACATGCAAATAAATAAATAAATAAGTAAATAAATAAAACATATAAATAAATAAATAAATAAAAAATAAAACAAATAGATAAATAAATAAAATAACTCTTCTTTCAAATAAAATAAATTAAAAAATAAATAAATAAATAAATCAAATAAACAAACAAACAAATAAATAAACAAATAAACAAAACAAACAAACACAGGCAAATAAATCAAAACCCAAACAAATAAAAATAAGTGAATAAATAAAATATAATAAAAATTAATAATAAATAAATAAATAAATAAATAAATAGAGAAATAAAATAAAAAAATAAATATATATATAAATGAATAAATAAACAAACAAACAAACAAAATAAAGTAAATAAATAAATAGATAGATAAATAAATAAATAAAATAAACAAATAAATAAATAGACAAGTGAATTAAACATAAATAAAGTTATAAATATATATAATGAAATAAATCTTCAACCGCAACAACAAACATTTCATTTAGTATGGCAATGACGTATTTCATTACAATTGATTGACAAAGCAGCCTCTTTTATATAATAATTTTAATTTTTTCCCTACCTCAAAATACTATACCTTCAAATCCCACCAGTATCTTTATTCACTATTGTTTCCTGATATAGTCATTGTCATCCCAGTGGAATTTCATTAGCAATTCTTTGTCAGTTCCACCGCATAGGTCATAAATTCTGAATTAGTTCGTATTCTTGAGAATTCCACTTTTTTTTTTTTTTTTTTTGTTTTTTTTTTTTTTTTTTTTACTGTCTTTTGGCGAATAAGTTAACCTTGCTCAGCACTTGAGGGAAAGTTTCTACACACCAGAAGTTTTCCTCCTCCACGGGAAACATTATGTGATATGGCCACCTAACTTTGGAGACGACTCAAGGACCTACGTCCCATTTCTCTCTCTCTCTCTCTCTCTCTCTCTCTCTCTCTCTCTCTCTCTCTCTCTCTCTCTCTCTCTCTCTCTCTCAGGAATTTCTGCTGAGCACTGAGGACTGGAGTAAAACTGCTTTCGGTTCGTGGGTCGTGGAAAAAGGAAAAGTTTCCTGGGACTTGCTGGCAACAATGAGAACTATTATTAGAAGTGAGGGTCTTCTTCATTTTCATTTGTGGAGAAGAAATTCATTTTTGGGGATAAAGAAGCCTTATTATTTTATACGTACGATATCATATAGTACGTTCGACGTAGATAAGAATCTTTAGCTTTGCTGGTTACAGATAACTGTTATATTTAAAGCCATCATTTTTATTATGAAGTGCAATTACACATGAACTTTAATTTGCATATATGTCAAAATTATTTAATACATTATACGTCCGACGTAAACATAAACATTTTTTTACTTTGCTGGTTGTAGGTAATTGTTATAGTTTAACACTATCATTTTTATTATGCATTTACAATTATAATTGAATTTTATTTTCTAAAATATATCAAAAGTATTCAATACATTAGAAATTCGGTGTGAACATTTATTTAGCTTTGCTGGTTATAGAGAACTTAACAGTTATGGCTAAAGTACGTAAATTTATAATGCATCTATATTATTATAGAAAGGCCTATAAAATTTTTGTATTATGCTATTATGCATCTATAAGTACACACGTCCGTGAAATTCATTCCGTATGTGTCGTTGTATTTAATGTATTGTAATGTATTTGCTGTATTATAAGCTTTCGTCTGCTGTTAACGAAAAGAATTAAATGTTATAAAACATAGTTTTCAACATTTACGAAAAATATCTATGATTTTTATATTCACCAGGAAATTTGAAATTATTTATGGTTGTCTAATTCCTAATATTTATCTTTTGATCATAGATTACCAATATTTTTTAATTGTTGATTCATATTTTTTCTATTTGATTTAATACAGACGAAACGAATAAGTTATTGTTGTTTATTTTACGTTTATTCTGATGGCTGCAAAATGCATACAAGATTCTCTCTCTCTCTCTCTCTTTCTCAACAATTACTTCTAGAATAATGGAACTGTTTCTATAAGTCATCTTATTCACCTCTCTCTCTCTCTCTCTCTCTCTCTCTCTCTCTCTCTCTCTCTCTCTCTCTCTCTCTCAATAATTACTTGAATAATGGAGCTGTTTCTAGCAATCTTTTTATTCACATCTCTCTCTCTCTCTCTCTCTCTCTCTGAAGTTGTCATCTCCTGCATATG
>NC_087208.1:42716446-42743946 GCF_015104395.2 Macrobrachium nipponense | reverse complement strand
CAAATGCAAAGGCGTGAGTCTTTCTTGTCCTACATTTTTGCCAGCATACGGACCGCTTTTCACACACAACATAATTCCAGACAATTTCCCTAGGCACAAAATGAAGTGGCCAGTTTCAGGCGGCCCTAAACTCAAACGACTTGAGTTTAACGGGTACGTCATCTAGACGGGACAATACGTTTCCTTGGAGATCCTTCTGTTTACGCCTCAGCCTACGCCAAGCAAAGATGTTGACGGCGATAACCAATATGGCCGTCACGCTGAGCACGGCCAGCAGAATGTAGTAACGAAGATTTTCCCCACCTGCATAAGTCGGTGACGCGTGGTTCATCTCAGCCAGTTGCGTCAAACGATGAGCACCCGCACGTTGTATGGGAGAGGTAGTGATGGGATGATTGTAGACGCCCAAGTATAGTTCGCAAAATACGGCCTTCTCACGTATTATCGTGTTGACCCCTCTGACGGTGTAATTTGTAGATGTCCCCGTACAACCATCAGCTGCTACAAAGATAGGGGAATGGCGGTGGTCCCATCCGGGCATACGACGTGAATCCGGCTTTATCGTAACGGATCCAGGAACCATTATTCATCCTGTAATTGAATTTATTACTGTAAAAGGGATAAAGTTTCCCCAGACAACCTTCGCTTGTATGAGAGAGAGAGCCGTTTAGCACTATGCCTAACTCACATGAATCCGTTGATATAGGATAGAATTCAAAAGAGTCAGCTGTACAAATTTTATTATTCATGGCTTCTGAACAGTGAGTGAGTTTATCTAATGTCTTTAATGGACTGTAAATGATTTTCCTATCAGAAGAAAATTCAGTACATGCCCCGTCCAAACTTGGATATTACTGGACTTGAGTTATTCGTCATGAAAGTAGGAAACGGTGCTATTTTGTAAGATTGCCAAGCATCGGAAGAATCAAAAGGTATTGTGATCATAATTCTATAATTTTCAACGCTGACTGATATTAGGCTGTAATAGAACTCTACTTTATGGGCGTCTAATAAAGGAATATAACCTAGTTTCTCCCGTCCGTTTTCCAAAGTTAACGTCAGATCTTTTAATAGGCATGAGGTGTGGAGATAACACACCCTTTGTCGCTAACGTAATAGCTTCTACATAATCTTTTGATTTCTCAATAAAATGTGATATTTTCACACGGATTATTGATCTATTTTCGAACTATAGTAAGCTAATGTAGCCAGCAAATGTTGAACTTCCATGACCTGATCGATATTATTTGAATGTTCGTTTACGATACTCATGATTTGATTGATTGAAGATAACTGACTGCGAAGTTCGGACAAAACTAATTCGGTTTTGTGTTGCAAAAACTCAATTCTTTTATTTTGATTATTTATCTTAAGGCGATTTGAAATTCCTAAGCCTAGATTCGCAACAGATCCTAAGATGTTTAGTCCAGCCAGAATAAGCGGGTTGCGGCGTTCGAGAGTATTGTGCCGCACAGACCACATCAGCAGGTCACGAGCAAGTTCCTCTGCCTCGGCGGTTTTATTTTGTATGTCATAAGACAACATTTCCGCGACGCTTAGGGTTTGAGCTAGCGAAATCTCTGAGTTAGCATGAAAAATTACGTTCGTGCATTTCCTTAAGCGAAATAGCAAACCTCATCAGGTTATTCTTTAAGTTAAGGACGTCATCTTCAGGCAAAAATATTGCGTGCATATCCACTTCTATGACTATATTACTTGACACGATGAATACATCGTCTGTTCTCTCGATAATCGAGCCATGATTAAATTCTATTTCTTTCGTCCTAGCGCTCTTTCCATACAACAAAGATGTCTGAATACACAATATCACTCCTAACAATAACAGATTCATTTTTGAAACCTGCAATGAGTAAAACATATGTAATAACTCGCGTAAAAGAATAGGTTTACATACAAATATGATTAATAGATATATATATAAATTATTATACAAGTTTCATAAAATATAACCATTTTTTCCCTCACTCCATCTACCTTTCTTAGATTCTGATATGTGCCAATGGAACTATTCTCACATCAGTGGGTTTGGATACATTTTGAACCCTAAATCTATTGGCCGTTAAATTTTTCTAAAATGTTAAACGGGCCTTCAAACTTAGGTGTCAGTTTATAATTTAAACCTTTACGTACGTGTACTTGTATGTATACCTGATCGCCCCACGGCATATGTTCTAGTTGGCTTAGCTATTTTATCATGATTTTTTTTCATTATTATTTGTGCTTCTTCTAGATTCTTACGAAGTATATTGTATCGACTTATGCTTGCATCCATAACATCCTTTAGAGGATTTGATAAATTAGTTGTAGGCGTTAGTATGTGGAAAGGTGTTCTAGCCGGGATACCGTACAGTGCCTCGTGCGGTGTCATTTTAATAGACACATGATACGAGTGATTAAGTGTGCTTAATACCGCAGGTATGGCAATGTCCCAGTTGGGGTCTGCCCCCCCTAAGGTGACCCAATTAAAATGTTTAAAAACCTTACGATTTGCCTTTCCACTAGCCCATTAGACTCTGGGTGATAGATCATGATATTGATTTTCTTTATACAAAGGAATTCGCACAAGGAGTTAAGGAAATGATTATTGAACTCCCCGCCCCGAGTCTGATGTAATGGTGTGTGGAATTCCATGTTTACAAATGTAGCACTCGTAAAACTTTCTAGCGCACTCGACTGCGGTTTTGTTTAAGCGCTATAAGTTCTGTATATCGAGTCAAAGCATCTATGATTACTAGGAGGTGCTTATTTCCTCTGTCTGACTCGTAAAATCCTGCTTAATAAATCTAAATGTACTCTTTCAAAGGGTTGATTTGGCACGGGGTAAGCCCTTAGGCTGACAGGTGTCTTCGTGTGCCCTTTGTATTCTTGACAAGTGCGACAATTTGCTATGTGCTTTTTTATATTTGTAAGCATCGTATGCCAATAAAATAAGGATTTGGCTTTCTGTGACATTAAGGAATAACCCGGGTGTCCATAGCAGTGGATTTTCATGCAACCATTTTAAGACAGTGGGTATGAGTGAGATAGGTACCACCACCTGGTTGTTATTCAACTGTGGTGTGTTGCGGGTTTTCCTCGTCACGGATCTACACAGGATATTATCCTTGATGATATAATTTCTGCTGCTTATACTTTATTGTATTCCTTTTCCTTCGGATTTCCGTTTAACGCAATGATAATTTTTTTTATTTTTTTCTATTTGCGGATCTTTTCTTTGTTCTGTCTGTAATAGTTCAGCACTCCAGCCCAGATATCTTCCTGTTCAGATATAGTTTTAACAATGGGCGTGGAGGTTGAGATATCTATTAATTCAGCTAATGGCTCGGTACAAGATGAAGAGGGGTTGCGTGATAATGCGTCAGCAATGACTATTTTTTTTTTTTTTTGTTTCTTTCCCAGGTAAATACCCGATCCTCGCGCCAAAGTCCTGGATGATCATGTGCCACCGAGTTCGCTTAGGGCTGTGACTAAAGCCTTTAAAGAAGTCGGTTAGGGGCTTATGATCAGTGAGAACCTTGACGGGATAACCGTATATTATGAATTTAAAATGCACGAGTGAATTAAACAATAGCGAGCCCTTCCTTGTCTATTACTGCATATTTACTTTCGGAAGGTCTCAGTTTACGTGAATAAAAAGCTATAGGGAAAAAACTGTTTATCATATTGTTGAAGCAATACCCCCACCTACTCCTAGTCTGAGCGTCTGTTGCTATGAAGAATTCCTTACCGAAGTCAGGAAATTTCAAGATAGGAGAACTACACAGTTCATCCTTCAATTTATCGAACGCCTGTTGATGAATTTCAGACCATATGAAATCTACGCCCTTTTTATAAGATCGGTTAGGGGAGCGGCTATTATGGAGTAGTTTCTAATAAAACCTCCTGTAGTATCCGCTACATCCTAAAAATTGCTGTATTCCCTTGACGTTAGTAGGTATCGGAAAGTTACGGATAGCCGATACCTTATCATGGACTACTTTAAGACCTTCACTAGAAACCGTGAAACCTAAGTAGACTAGTTCGTTTTAAAAAATTCACACCTTACTTATCTTTACCCTAAAATTATGCTGCCTTAGTCTTTGTAGCACTAACTCTAATTTACGTAAATGTTCTTCTAATGTGTTGGTAAAAGATTACTAGGTCGTCCATGTAGGCATGTAGATATCTCCTAACAAGTCTCCAAACACAATGTTTATCATACGAGTAAAAGTTATGGGAGCACAACGTAAACCAAAAAAAGGCATACGCAAAAATTCATAATGTCCCCTGGCTGTGCTGAAGGCAGTGTATGGGATACTCTCTTGTTCCAACGGAATCTGATGAAATCCCTTTTAGTAGGTCTAAGCTGGTGAAATATTTGTTCTGACCTAGTAGAGATAGGATATCATCAGTACATGGTACTGGGAATCTGTCAGGGATTGTTTCTTCATTTAAACGACGAAAATCGACGCATATCCGCCAAGTTCGATCTTTTTTCGGTACTACTATTAACGGAAAATTATAAGGGCTGTTTGATTTCCTAATGACTCCTTCCTTTAGCATTTTACCTACTCCTCTGTTATACTCATTCTGAAATTTCATAGGAAGTCGGTACGAAGGTACATAGATTACTTTCTGTTTGTCCTTGAGCCTTATTTGATGCTCGATGACATCCGTTTTTCCTAAGGTTCCATCCGTAGTGGAAAAAAACATCATGATATTTAGTTAAAAGATTCAAAAATTTCTGCTGAATTTCTTCTTCTTGAATGTCCTTATTGATTTTGTTCTTTATAGATTGCAAAAGGGATTCATCCGCAACTGATTGAGCGTGATTTATCTCAGCTACGGTAAGAATGCGATGTTTATAAACTTCTGCATCCAAGTATATGTTGATTTTTGTGGATTACTAAAGTGGTATTCAATGACTTACAGACTTCGATGTGACATTGTTGTTGTGAGACCGACTGTATAAAAATGGCTTGTGTGACAGATAATCCGTGTGTTTTCATAGTTTCGGAAAGGATTAACATTTCAGATCCTGGCAGGTTCTCTTTACACGCACTAATATGTTCGAAGTTACGTTAGGCTCGAGAGTTTGCGTGCAAGCTGATATTACGGGCGAGCGAGAGTTCTGTTGGGTTGCATGTATTATTTCTTGTTCATGAGACAGGTGATTGGTTCTTTAATGTAAGTGACAAACTCTGTCTGTCTCTTTATTATCTAAACTGATTTTAGGGTATTAGAAGACTTATAGAATTTCCCTTTGATATACACGCCGTGTTTTGCAGGTGCTAAGATAATATTTTGAGTGCCCATAGACGGGTATCCGATAATTACTGCGGGATACATATTAATGTTTTGTACAACGATAAAGGTATCGGCAAACGTGCGCTTACCGACCTTGTACTGTACATGAGTTACTCCTACCACATTTAATTCATTATTCCTATGCCTGAGAGTCTTTATTCCGGACTTCTCTATAGGGAAATTTGAAAAGAGTAAATGATGAGTCCTTAAATCCATGATATTACGTGGACTACCAGAATCAAAGAACAAAGTGAATGACTTATGGTCCAAATTTACTGCATGTAAGGTTGGTCGCAACTCGTCTTGACTAATAATTGCATGAATTTGTTGCAAATCTACGGGAACCTGCACAGATTTTTTTGGATTCGGCCGTGTGTTTCATAGGAAAATCAATTGCCTCACAATGATCTGATAAATGATTAAACTGATTATTTGATACAAAAGATGTTGAATATGATGACCCAAACATCGCCCTCTCCCCCCTTGGAGTGAACTACGTGGTATTTGTTTTGTTTATCACACCTTGAAATTCGCTTGCCCTTGCAAGTTCTGGCTAGACGGCCCAGGAACAGAGGTACTTGAAGCACGATTTGTTTGTTTCTGCTGTTGTGCAGAATTTCCGTTTGGTTGTTTCTTTTTATAGTACTGAGGACCTTGTTTTTATTCTTTGCACCTGGCAACTGGTTTGCGTGTTTGTAGCATTCTGATGTTGATTCCTCGAGTAGCAACGATTATATGAATGAGTGGAACTATTATGTATTGAACAAAAACGCGTCCGACAGTCTGAAATCATGTGACCTGGTCGTTTACAGTTATAACAAACCATCCCTGCAACTTGATTATTATTATGTACCACGTTTGCTTGTTGTGGCTTGTTCTCATTTTTTGCAAAAACTTGAATGAGCGAAGGATCTAGGTCGGTACATTTAGACATGTGTTTTTTTATTTGTTTATACATCTAATTCCGTACTGTTGGGCTGCAATTTTTTGTCAAAACACGCACTAACGCTTCAGGCAACATTGCAGTGATACTCGTAAGGTAAATCAAACGGATAAAATCTTTCACGTTGATTTTGGCACTCGTAACCCACCCGGAGTTACTTAAACTAACTTGATATTCATTTAGCCGGTCGGCAATTAGCGCCGCCCGCTCGACAACATTAAGCTGAGTCATGGAGGCTTGGTTAAGGATATTTCTCAATGCCAATACTACATCTAAAGCCTCTTCACCCCATACACGGCACGTAATCTGATTCTGAACTCGTCACATGTAAGCGCCTCTTGGAAAGAACACACCCCTTAGATTAAGCACTTGCGTCTCCTTTAGCAAAGTCTATGAAGCTTTGGCCTCCTGTAATTGTACTGCTGGGTCTGTGATGCTTTTTGCATTTAAATGAGCGTCTACAGATGAGATCCATGCTCAACATTTGAGGCAGGAACCCATTGACCCGACCTTGAAAAGGGACAATTGCTGACCTCGCGCTCACGAGAGTCACCACATTGGGGTTGCCAGCCGGAGTAGTTGCCATTTCCACTTTTACTTTTTTCTTATCACTTCTATTCCTTGCGATCCTATCAAAATATCTATAAGAGTACACTCGACTACGTAAACGCATATGCAATATACTGTATAAATGTGTTATAATAATAGGAAAATCCCCCAAAAGATACAAAAATACAGATAATTTGATAAAATATTATACGGAGAATTCCTGCAAGAAACGATTAGCAACAACGAGAAGAGAAAAAAAAATAATCTGCGGGCGAGAACTCGTAGTTGAAGATTGATTCTGTAATGAAGGAAGATTAAGATGGCGAACAACTCACCCCCAGAATACTGGACGATCGACTCCTGATGAACAACGCTTCACTGAGGAAAGAACCTGAATAGATAAAATGGTACTTAGCTCCAGATATATGGTGAAGGATTGTTGACATGGGATGACGTCTCAGTTCCTGTCGTCTCGCGTAGGAAGTCGTGATGACGTCACGGTCTTCTCCCAGGCGCACGATGCATGAAGAAGTCCAAGATTGATGACGTCACAGCCTCCGTCCTTGCATTACTTCCTCTTGCTCTACTCTTAGCGTCCTTGCTAGTGATCGCGCGATGTTTCCTTTGTGTGTTTTCTTCTTTCTGTTGATGTTCGATGCTGCTCTCGTCCGGTGTTGATTCTCGAAGATAAGTGACAACAGTCACTCAAACGTCGATGTTGATGCTTGTATCTTCTCGATGAAGGACATATCTTCGTCTTCATAAAATGTTGCGTTGATTGAAGATCCCGTTTCCTCTGTTTAGTTTTGATTTCAAAGGTGGAAGTTGGTTCTTGTAGATCTTCGATCGGCTGATATGGGTCTTGTTAATTTTATTCTTCGTCTGCCGCTGCCACCAGTCTAAGTCTCTTCGCTTTTGCGAAAGACTTTTTTTTGTTTCTCCTTACGACTGTCATTCGTAAGTATTTCTGGTTCCTTCCATCTCCTTGTGATATCTTAGTAGAGGGGTTCTTCTTAACTAAAGGAGAGGATTCAAACAGATAAGTTGAACAGATATAACAACTTTATTCTGTAAGAACTCCATACTAAGAGATGCAGATCGGTCGGGAGACCGATATGTTTGAATGCTGGCACAGAACTGCCATTCTAAAGCATCACGTCGATAGCGGAACATTAGCTATCTCAGCGATTCATATAAAAACATACGTAGTCCGCCGGCTCGGAAGTTACAAGTTTCCGGCGTAGGTTAACAGGTCAACCGCTTCCCATGGAAGTTGTTGTGCAAAGTTATCATTAATATAAAATGATGACAATGTACAGAGCTAAACCAGGCTACTGCAGACAGCGCATAGCGTAATCTAGATCTGCATTGGTCACGTAGGACCCTCCTAATGCCATGACCTCAGGTCATGGGTTTTTATTTACAGATACTGTAATATTAAATAATATTTTGTATTTATTACATATATATTATATATATATATATATATATATATATATATATATATATATATATATATATATCTATATATATATACATATATATATATATATATCATATATATATATCTATATATATATATATAGATATATATATATATATATATATATATATATATATATATATATATATAATATATATATATATATATATATATATATATATATATATATATATATATATATATATATATATATATATATATATATATATATATATATCTATATATATATATATATATATATATATATCTATATATATATATATATATATATATATATATATATATATATATATATATATATATCTATATATATATATAGATATATAGTATATATATATATATCATATAATATATATATACACAAAAATACGTCCTATTACTATTCAATAAGTTGTACCAAGAACTACTGGAGACGTGGAACATTTTATAAAAAAAAAATATATAAAGTCATATTTTATTTATTGAAATTTTTTTTAAAAGATATATAATATTCAACATAACTGGAAAGCGTGACCGAAAAACCTAATGGTCCCAGACAGACAAGGCCAATATAAGGACCCCAAAAATTCGGTCGGGAGCTCATGAGAATCACGAAGGTGGACTGTACGCTCCCCCCCCCCCCCAAAAAAAAAAAAACCCAAAAAAAAAAAAAAACCCCGACCCTTCCCCAACACAAATCTCACCCTGTGCCACCCTCCCCTCTACCCCATCCCCCCCTTTAATGATTCCTGCCAGCATCAAAGGATTTGGTCCAGTCATCTTAATATCCTCCGGCCACCCCCGTCCCCAGCCCTCAATCTATAATCCTTTCTCCTTTGGATCCTATGCCGTAGGCATCCTATAATGTTGGTACCTCTCGTGATGGGCTTTGGTTAGAAGGATGTGATGGAGGAAATGGTCAATATTTTCACTAATAAACTTGGCTTATAATTTTATTAAATCTAACTCTCAATTATTTTAGGGATTATTTTCTTGAAGTTTGGCTGACTTATATACAGTTAGTATACCTAATATGACTTATGTATACAATTATATATACTATATCTACATTAGCTGACCAACCAGGCATTGCTGGAAAAACTCTGAGGGAGTCAGAAGAATGTCTCTGGAAACTCCTTTGAATTGTTTTGTTGTGTAAAGTATGTGTACTGTCACATATATGTTTTTCTTTCTTGTGATCAATAATTCTGTCTTGAATTCATTACTTTAAATAAACATAATATATAATTATACACAATTACATATATATATGTATATATATATATATATATATATATATATATATATATATATATATATATATTTATAACGTATACATTATACATATACATACGTACATCCAGGCATGCAAGTGAAGCATATAGGCTATTTAACCTAGAACAAATTGTAAGTCAGGTGAGAGAGCATTTGAACATTGCACATCAAGACTATGTACAAAAAAAACACCACCTGAAGTGGAGATCATACAAGAAGAAAGCAAATTTAAAAGAGAATGAAAGACTCTCCCATTCTGCAATAGCTACGATACTGATGAGAAAACACCAAAAGACCATTATGAAATATAGGAATCAACTTATTTAGAAGACTTCCAAGGTCCGTCTGAGAGGGAATATTCCTTGTGGAGCGCTGTACAGAAAACCAAAGTGACTAAGTAACACACATACATACACACTCACACATCAGTGACAATCCACCACAGGCGGATGGACAGATGAAAAAAAAACAGAGTATAATCACTAATCAGTGGTATTTGCTTTCGTCATAAATGAAATCAAACCCGTATTTATCTTCAGAGGAGTAAAATTCAATTAGGTCTCTGTGTCATTATAATGAAGCATCTAATTAAGACCTATTGATTACCTCTAGGGTAATGAAAAACAATGTGAAGTCTAGTGTGGACCTCGGGGCTAGGTCGTGTGAACAAGGAGCGATTGAACGCTAATATTACATGTAGATTATATTGCAAAATATGATTGCATTTGGATTCACAAGAGGGAAGTACTATAGTAGATTCACATCAACCGTGCATCTGATGTCTAGGCCAGTCCCATACGACGCTCCTGATTGGCTGTAGATAAGCCAGTCACAGGGCTGGAAACTCTCAGTCTCTCTGGAGAGAGTTCACCCAGGCAGGATGTATGTTCCACCTCCCCTGAGGGATACTTTTGAAAGACGTATCCCTCAGGTCTAATTTATTCTTCCTGCTTATGTGAATCTCGAGAAAGACAATTTCCAGCCCTGTGATTGGCTTATCGACAGCCAATCAGGAGTGTCGTATATGTGTGGCTAGTTATAGTTATGTAACATTATCCCAGTACCATCTCCCCTTCTGTCAAGCTACATTGACTAATTGGGTGGGTCCCGATATGGATAAAAATAAAAATGAAAAAAAAAAAAATTTATAAATAATTCCGACGGCCGAGATAAGGCAGCAAGCTATTGGTGGAAACGGAGCAATTAGTTATAATTGGTCCCTTAGAGATCGTAAAAATCACTGAACTATGATTGTCTCCTCGAATAGCCTTTATTAGCCATCATCTCGCATTAAATGGAACGTGGAGGGTTGGTGTCAGAATTGGATGGTGGGGTCTTGTGTCAATTATTCGTGTTTATAAAAAGGTGAGTTATGTATGCTTTTTCTCTGGAGAATGATTTGTGTGAAGAAAGCTCACTTATGTATCTGACCTGGTGTGTTTTATTTGATGTTAGATGTTTGTGTCAATTATTTGTTTGAGAAAACACTCATTTATATTATTTGTATAAAAAGCACTTATTGGGAAAACAGTCATTTATATTGTTTGTATAAAAAGCACACATTTATATTATTTGTTTAAAAAGGAATCATTTCTATTATTTGCATAAAAAACACTCACTTATTTATATTATTTGTATAAAAAAAAAAAAAAATACCACTATGTATCTGACCTGCTGTGTTTTTATTTATGGTAGAGGTTTGTGTCAATTATTTTTTGTTTAAAAAAAAACTTATTTTATTATCTGGTCTGGTGTGTATTATTATGTGTATGAAAAAACACTCACGAAAATTGACTTGTATGGAAAAACGCTCACTTATGTCCTGGCCTAGTGTGTTTTATTTCATGATGAGGTTCTGTATAAATTGTGTATAAAAAAACATAAGTAAATTATGTGTATGTAAAATCACTCATTCATGTATCTGGCCTGTAGTGTTTTTTTTTTTTTTTTTTTTTTTTTTTTTTTGTTTTTTTTTTTTGACGGTAGAGTTCGTCTCATTATTTGTATGAAAAACTCTCACATATGTAATCAAACACACACACACGCACACACACTCACAAACACTTGAACGTGTAAAATACAAAAGCTATATTGGCTCAATTGATACCTAGCCAACTGTCAGATTCAATAGCATGGCAAGTTTACGCTTTAAAAAATTACTCTAATTATCTATCCATTCTGCCAGCAATTAAACCCTTAGCAGTTTATCACTATTATGACTTCCAACCACTACTATTACCCTCAGAATCAAAAAAGCTACAATACTAGTCTTTATATTCTTCCCTGTGAATGATGGAATCACTTGCTATTATACCATTTATGGCATTTGGTAATGGTAGTTTCAGCGACTTACAGGATGCAAGTGAAATGGTTCGTTTAATGGGTCAAAACTACATCCAAAAAAGCTTTATCATTTTTATTATTATTATATTTCTAAATATTAAAAACAAAATTATGATCATTTTGAACAACTGGTTTTTTTTTGGGGTTGAACAGTTTTCAATTCTGTGCAATTCATTGACAGCTGTCTCTCATAATACGCAACAGGTATACGCAATATTTTAACTTATCACATACACAATTATTCTGTACATTAGTTCAATCACAAGAAGGACCTCATTCAAACTGGATGCCATATAGCGGAGTTATTTATTAAAGAAAAAGTGACAAGCTTTCCAGGATAAACAGTTCTTGGCAAAACCTACGTATTTCATATTGCTCATAATAGGCTATCCAATATGTTTAAATAACAGGAATCTAAATATTCTGAACTTTATATCCACTATTATAGACACATCTCTGCCAAATATTCTGCAGGTATCCTGATACCTTTCTAGTTTGCAATATAAGAAAAGGGTGTCTAGTGTTTCCATACAGATCAGAGAGTCTTTTTAAATTGTGAATGAGTGTAGGTGAATTCTGATAATGTAGAGAAGCATTTAGTGAATTTCCTGATACAAAAGAAACTGTTTTACATTATGTGAGTGGAAGATTTAAGTATAATCTAAGATTTATAAGGAATACAGATTTAAACATCCAACCACACTTGCATCTGAGTCTAGAATAGATTATATTTTCGGAGTATATATATATATATATATATATATATATATATATATATATATATATATATATATATATATATAATATATATATATATCTATATATATAAATCTGCAGCTAAAATACATATTTCTTGTACAGGAACTTATAGCTTTTGACCATCAGCTGTGGTCTTGTTCAAAGCTGATGGTCGAAAGCTATAAGTACCTGTACAAGAAATATATATTCTAAACTACAGAAGGATTTAACACCATTGTGGATTGTATCCCCATTTAATTAGAGGTACGACATAGTACCTAGCTTCTGCATATATATATATATATATATATATATATATATATATATATATATATATATATATATATATATATATATATATATATATATATATCATATATATATATATATCTATATATATATATATGATATATATAGTATATATATATATATATATATATATATATATATATATATATATATATATATATATATATATATATATATATATATATATATATATATATATAATATATATATATATATATATATATATATATATATATATATATATATATATATAGATATATATATCATATATATATATATATATATATATATATATATCATATAATCACTACAATAAGTGATTCGTCTACACTCTATCACATATCAACACACGTAGAAAAAGATAAGAAACTGGGGTATGTTAGGTCCCGATCAATTTTGACTTTATTTCCAAACCATAGATGAAGGACTGATACACAAATTTTCATATTGCACGACATGTGAAATACGTGGGTGTATTTTCGAGTGTTTTGAAATGCGCCACCTAAAACTCACTCATGTCCTTTTTCATTTGTGAAATACAAACCTTCATGATCGCTGTCAAATCAGACAGACTCCATGAATGACTGATTAGACAGGAGTCGGGAGTTAATACTATTCATTTATCCCTATGAAATGTCCATCATTTTGGGGCGAAATTCTCTCTTCATTATTTCGAAAATATAGATGGGAACAGATTTCATATTAGCTCAAATTTCTCACTGGATTTTTATCTTTTTTTTTTTAATTAACTTTCAACGACATGCATAGAAGTATATAATGTATATAATATTTATAATATATACAATATTTATAGAAATTATAGAATAATTACAGCAAATTCTAAATAGAATTATTATAAACAATTTAAATATAATATATATTATTATATATAATACTATATAATATATTACAATTCTTACCATATATTCTTAGTTTGTAAAAATTCTAAAAATTCTAATAGGAATATTATATACTAAATAACTTTTCCTCAGATACACATAAACAGATAGTGTATCAAACTTTATATAGAAATTGCTTTACCAAATCACTAAAAATAATATATATATATATATATATATATATATATATATATATATATAAATATATATATATATATATATATATATATATATATATATATATATATATATATAGTTAAAAGTTAGTAATCCCAAAGCCAAGATACAAAATGCTTTTGGGTCATGTTCACAAATTGTCAGGAATGTAAAACCTAAAACATAAGAAACCTCATTGGTCGACAACCCCAAAAACTATATCCTCGAAGATCGTAGAGTCACAAGAAAGATTATTATGAAACAAACCTCACAGGAATAATAAGAAGAAAATAGACGTTTAATCAATTAACAGAAACTGTCTTCAAATAAATGACTTTTTCTTTTTTCAAGGACGAACATCAAAGCTGGCCGTCAAAAAAAATCTTCCGGAATCCAAAGTTTCAGAAACCCTCCTTTTCGTACGCCCTCAAATCCATTCGAACACATCCCACCTAAAAGAAAAATGTTTTATATTGAAATAAAAAATAAAAAAGCTAAACTCGTTTCAAAGCTTAAAATCCTTTTCGAAAGGGAAAGTTGATCTTAGAGGTACAATATTTTAATCTGAAGTAGAAGCCTAGAGGGAAGAAGTTAGTTTGGGGCGACTGAAGTCCCTTTGAACTCTGACCCCATCCCATACTCTGCCCTTGGGGGGATCTGCTTAAGCGCATTTTCAAGTACTTTTATGTGACAGTCCTTTGTAAAGAACTCTTCCTACCATGCTCAAGGATGTGTATACCGAATCCTGCGTAAGTCCCGTAACGGCCTCTATGCTGGTAAAACTGGAAAAATCTTTGAAGAAGAGAATATAACAGCATAAAATTATAGTTTTTATTTTTAGTAAGATGCTACAAAGAATCATTTAGTTTAGTTCATGAAAGAAAGCTTTTATATATATAGTACATATATATATCATATATATATACATATATATATATATATATATATATATATATATATATATATATATATATATATATATATATATATATATATATATATATATATATACATATATATATATATATATATATATATATATATATATATATATATATATATATATATATATATATATATATATATATATATATATATATATATATATATATATATATATATATATATATATATGTGTGTGGTGTGTGTGTGTGTGTGTGTGTGTGTGTGTGTGTGAGAGAGAGAGAGAGAGCGATGTGTGAGTCTGTGTACAGATTATCCAACTCATTCAAAAGCCATTTCCATATCTCGTATCTGTCAAACCTCTGCTGCAGTTTCCTGCGTCAACAAAAGATACATATAATAAAATCTGGTGCTAAATATCAACTGACAATATTCAGAAACAAGACTTTCGTAGTCGCCAAAGAAAGCGAGAAATTCCATTAAATGCAAAACCTTACATCTGAAATACCGACAATGTCTCGGACACACCTTTTCGGAATAACTGGAGCGGAAAAGTTAAGTAAGTGGAAGATGTGGAAGATTTTTGTGCTTCCGTGAGAATATTCGTGTGAGGTTTCACTTCGGTACAGACTTCCCTAAAAGTATTGCAATGGTTTCGTCTGTCTGTCTGTCCAAACTTTATCCGTCCGCACCTTTTCTGTCCCCCCTAAGATCTTAAAGACTACTGAGGCCAGAGGGCTGTAAATTGGCATGTTGATCATCCACCGTCCAATCATCAAACATAGCAAATTGCAGCCCTCTAGCCTCAGTGGTTTTTTATTTTATTTAAGGTTAAAGATAGCCACCGACAGATAGATCTATTTTCGGAGGCCTTCATTATATGCTGGTAATTTCCTTCAATTTTATCGTTGCTTCTGTAACATCTTCTGTCATATCCCATCCACTATATAAATCTCCTCTTTGATATCGACCCTTAATTTTGGCGTGAATAATGAATTGCACTGCATAAAACTAACCTTAAATCTTATTCACGTGGGGACGTCACCAGTCAAACCTTATATCCCCATCGCGCTTCATAACAGTACTGCTGTCATATTCACTGGAGGAAATAAACAATAAATGTCAAGGAAATGGGAGACTCAGACCTCTCTGCCAATTACTTGCATTTGGGACGAAATAATCAAAAGGTGATATGGGAGCAGCGCCCCCGTCCACTCCAAACAGGGGAACAATTATGAAAGTCGAGAGGTGGAAAACGTTTTCGTTTTAATGAATTTTGACGGAAAGCTGCTTCAGAAGATAAGGAAATTGATGAATAAACGTGAATCTGGTAACAAAGCATAATAAAGGTATTCGCCAAAGAATGAAACCAATTTTTAAGTTTTCTTGTTTTATTATTATTATTATTATTATTATTATTATTATTATTTTATTATTATTATTAACAATTCGCCTGTTTATTGTGGAGCTTCTTCCTCTTCCAGGAAACATAAATCAGAGACGGGCGAAGCGACAAACAAGCAATGCTGTCAGCACCAATTTTGATCCAAGAAAGCCATTTGCCGCTCCGCATGAATGATAACGATTCTGGAAGCCACAAAAACGAAAGAATTTCGTGGTATCGAAATGTCCCTGTTGTCGACAAACTGAGAATTGCATGAATGTAAAAAGAAGGGAACATCTTGTCTCTCATGTTTTATCTTGGGTGAATATTGAATCTGCAGAAGTGTCGTCTTGGTTGTGGTAGGTTTATTAATTAATTAATTATTTATTTATTATTATTATTATTATTATTATTATTATTATTATTATTATTATTATTATTATTATTATTATTATTATTATTATAGAGTGATGATGATGACAAAACCTATTCATATGGAACAAGCCCACCATAGAGACCACTGACTTGAAATTCAATCTGCCAAAGAATATTAAGGTGTTCATTAGGAAAAAGCAAGAAGAAGTAATGGAATGTACATAAAAAAATTGAACATAGATAAATAGATATAAATTTATTAAAATGCAAGAAGAGTAATATCAAGGTAGCAATACATCGATCATTCTCTCGGACTTCTGAAGTCTCAACTACACTTCATAGTCTGAGAGGTTGTCGTAATATTACGAGGAACCGAACTTTAACATATTCACATCTCAGATGCTTTCTTTAACCTCAATTCGTGCCACAGGAATCAGACGAGTATATTGTTGATAAAGAACCGAGAAGGCCATAAATCATCTCAGATGAGTCAAATCAGCATCTTTTCCCATATCTCACCCAGAGGTTGGAAGGAGGCCCTGTCTGGAAGAACGATAAGTCTCTATAATAAGGTCGGTTCTTTGAAACAGTGTTTTTGGGGGGTGGGGTGTTGGCGAGGAGGGGCAAGAATTCCTGGATGGACCACGATTTTGGGGCAGGTTTGGAGTGATGGCAACCAGACCTGTGTTTTCATTCTAGGTATTGATTTTTATTTTATATATATATATATTTTTTATCAAAATGGAAATTAGAATGTTTATGTTAGATTATTTCGTTTTTTGAATTGGGTTTGGGGGGTGGGGGGGAACTGCTGGACCACGATTTTGGGGCAGGTTTGGAGTGATGGTAACCAGACCTGTGTTTTTATTCTGTGTATTGATTTTTATTTTATGTATATATATATATATATATATATATATATATATATATATATATATATATATATATATATATATATGTATATATATATATATATATATATATATATAGTATATATATATGTGTATATATATATATATATATATATATATATATATATATATATATATATATATATATATCAAAATGAAAACTAGAATGTTTTTTGCTATATTATTTGCTTTTTTAATGAACTCATGTCTTCTTAGATTGGCTGATATGGGGAAATACAAGGCGATAATTTCTATATACAAGTTTCTCTTTTTATTTACAAAATTCCTTTTTTCTTGGCATAACTGATTTGAGGAAAATACAGGGCAATAATTTTGGGTCAGGTTTTACGTTCTGGTAACCAAGTAATTCAGAAGTGTTTTCTAGATAGTCATTATTTTTCGAAAATGAAAAGTAAATATTCTATTCTTATAATCTTCCTTTCTGGTAACCAGTTCTGTTTTCTTTGAAGACACCAATTCTTTTTTCAAAAATGAAAAAGGGAATATTATCAATATAATTTTCAATTACGGTAAAACAGATCATGTTTTCTTTCTAGACGCTAATTCTATAAAAAAAAATTAAAAGTGAATATTTTTATATAATTTAAATTTTCTGGTTGGTAACCAATTTTTTTTTTTTTTTTTTTTTTTTTTTTTTGCCAAACACAATCAATTTTTCAAAATGAAAAAAGGGATTATTTTTATACATATAATCTCCTACAGTTTTTATTTTTAAGGAAATATAGGTCCAAATTTTGATTCCGTGTTTCCCTCCTATGAACTAATTCTATTTACAAAAGGAAAAGTGAATATCTTTATTATACAATTTCCATTCTTTTAAAGAACTTGTATCCCATCGGCATAGCTGATACGTCAGACCATTGATACAAAACTTTCTTTTTCACAGAATATAGTTTTTCAAAATTGAAACGAGAAAGCTTTTTATTAAATTATTTTTCTCTTTTTAGAACTCACGTCATCTTGGCTCAGTTGATACCTTCAATAGTATTTTCAATCAAACTTTCTTTTCATAAAATATGAAGCTTGTCGAATTGTATTTGTTCAGCAAATGGATTTGGTTTTAATCCCAACCGTAACTTTGTTACGTCTTATGAGCACCAGGAAAACTCATTCTCTCTCTCTCTCTCTCTCTCTCTCTCTCCTCTCTCTCTCTCTCTCCAGATTGCTTGGTAGGTAACTTGAAAATATACAAAATGAGAGATTAAAAACTTTGCAATGAAAAGCTAATAAAACCTCTCTCTCTCTCTCTCTCTCTCTCTCTCTTCTCTCTCTCTCTCTCTCTCTCTCTCTCTCAGGACTTGAGTTTCGTCATATTATTCACTCGAATCTCTTGCACTTATTTTCAATATAATTTTATTGTGGTTCACGTACACATTTCTTTACCGGTTCAAGAAGGAATTGTCTCGCAGTGTTTAATATCAATTGTTTTTTTTTCAGTTTTCTGTAAAAAAAAAATATAAAAAACCTATTGAGATGGCTATTTGTTTGTCTGTCCGCACTTTTCCTGTACCCCTCAGATCTAAATGACTACTGAGGCTAGAGAGTTGCAAATTGGTATGTTGATCATCCATCTTACAGTCATCAAACATACCAAATTGCAGCCCTCTAGCCTCTTAGTGTTCGTTTTATTTAAGGTTAAGTTCAGCTATGTATCGTGCATCTGGCAGCGCTTTCCGGAGGCGTCGCTGACGCACCTTCACTCGGCCACATCTGGGGAGCAACTGAGCGTAGCTGATAGTAACGTATACAGCGTTATACCGCGTTATACCGCTGTTGTACAGAAAACTTCGGCGTATTGTCTACTTGTTTTTGTTTATTGTACAGAAAAATAACCTTAATCCACATTAATAAAAATCATTCTGAACATCAAAAGAAAAAAGAATATTGAGTATATAAGCTCGCTGGATGAAGCGATCCTGAAAATTATGCTGAACTTGCCGTTTTAATAAAAACGTATTCTCCATCTAAAAGCAGGATTTTTTTCTTTTTCAAAAGGTATTCTGGTACTGATCATCAAACCGTAAGTATCGCAGGCAACATCCCTTTGACCACGAGCAAAGTTTTGAGAGAGGTGCATAATATGTCGCTGGAAATGTTGCAAAAAACAAGCGCAAATATTTTTCATTTTTTTTATTTTTCGCCTTTATTTAGTCTCTCTCTCTCTCTTTCTCTAAGGAGTCAGTCTGATATTACTTGAATAACCTGAGTCCAGGAAATGTTCCAGTGGAAAAAACTTCGGAAATGAGTTGCTCTTTGGGGAGGACATGAAAATATTACTGGGATTTTTATCTCTCTCTCTCTCTCTCTCTCTCTCTCTCTCTCTCTCTCTCTTATATATATATATATATATATATATATATATATATATATATATATATATATATATATATATATATATATATATATGTATATATATATATATATATATATATATATATATATATATATATATATATATATATATAGAGAGAGAGAGAGAGAGAGAGAGAGAGAGAGAGAGAGAGAGAGACAGGTTAACAGATAGGTTGGTTGGTGTATGCAGATATGCAAATATTATTGGGATTTTTGGCCTCTCTCTCTCTCTCTCTCTCTCTCTCTATATATATATATATCTATATATATATATATATATATATATATCTCATATATATATATATATATATATATATATATATATATATATATATATATATATATATATATATATATATATATATATATATATATATTTATATATATATATATATAATATATATATTGTCAGTTTGTGATCCTTTTTCGTTAAATATTATTATTAAATTAAATTTTTTTTTTATATATATAATTTGTTAAAACCTAGTTTTTAAGTTTCCCTTCTCGTTTTGACCACCTCTCTTGTATAACAAATGTTTGCTTGTTATTTAAACGTTCGTGTTCATCTTTAAGGAGGTTGTGTGAGTGGTCCCTCCCCTGTGGATAAGGGGGGGGGGGGTAACTTCTTGGCTTATGGGAGGAGAACAGGCAGTCGTTCTCTGGACCTTGTCACTTTTGGATGATTTTTTACCTTGCTTCGTGCACTAAGAGTACTGCCGTCTCTTGCTTCGTGGTGGTTGCAGCCTCTATTGGTGATTTGCCCATATCTGCAGGACCCGAGGATTATTGAATATCCGGTATCTTCAGATTGGAAGATCTCTCCAGATAACATATCTGGACGTCCTTGGGATTCACCGCACCACCTCTGGTTCAGTTATAAAGCCAGGGGGATCTCGCTGTCCCATGGTAAGGTTGTTTGATACCTTTTTTTCATTGATCACGGCTGTGATTCTGTTGAGACTGCTTGACTGGGCCCCAAGTTATTTAACCACCTGGTGGTAGCACCCCTCCAGACGTGTAGGATTCCGTATTCTTCAAAAAGAATAATAAGCATTTTGAATACGAAGCTTTTTGGTGACAAGTTTGGAATTAGCCTGTAAATCGTCAGGATATTCTTTCTTTTCGATTTCCTCCTCCTTTCTGGGCCCCCTTATTTTGGTTTGAGTGTGTTGGTTATGCTATCTTAATTTTGTACGTGTGTTGAATTATTATTAAGTGACGGTAGTTCATTTATTTTCTGTTTCTCCAAGAGGTTCAGGTGTATTTTCTTGTCTGGCCATTTAATGCGTAGTAAATTTATGGTTTTTCATTGTGTTTGTTTTACTCTCCTTTGAAATTCATCCTTGCACTTTGAAAATTGAGTTTGTGGTATGATTCCACCTTATTGTGATTTCATATCCATGGTATATGGATAATTAGATAAAATTGATTAGTCTATTCTGGTAACGGTATAACGAGCCGGTACTATATAATATATATATATATATATATATATATATATATATATAGTATATATATATATATATATATATATTAGAGAGAGAGAGAGAAGAGACCATAAATCCCAATAATATATTCATGTCTGCATACACCAACCAACCTATCTATTAGCCTATCTCTCTCTGACTCTCTTTAAGACCTTGCTAGCCAACCACTACAACTCCCCTTTATCACTGTCTTAAGCTGATTGGACGAAACGAAACTGGCTCCCCAGTTGCTTGGCTTGACAGCCTAAATTCTGTTAGATCGAATCATCCCAGTTCCCCTCAAAATTTGTACCATCTGATGTGATTTCCTGGCCCAGTCTGGTTTTCCTAGGCCGACCAGACCTAGCGCTAATCTCATGACCCCCCAGATACTGAAGGGTGCAGTCCTACGTCTGTTCTTGGTGATCTTTCTTTTCCAGCCATTCTGCATGATTCTTCTATTTCTTTGATTTTAACTAATGCAACACTTATTATTCATTTGTTTTTCAAAAACATTAGTTTTAATATTAGTATTAATAGGTTTGTTATGTAATGGCCTTTTGTTTACACTCACACACACACACACACACACACACACACACATATATATATATATATATATATATATATATATATATATATATATATATATATACATGATGCATATATCTTTCCTGCTTATATCGTAATGTTTCTATCAATAGGTTTGCATAGCAATGACCACTTATTTATAGTTTCATACATACATTATTCTTTTTGAATTAAGTGGTATTTCTATCAACAGATTTACCTACGACGAAACACTTTTAGAATATATTCATATCTTGTTTTCTAAGCATATTTTTACATTTCTATCAAAAGGTTTCCATAGCACATAATTTTCCCTAATTATATCAAGAAGTGAAGAGGAATTTTGAGTCTATAAAATATTATCGCTTTATATTTATTTCTTTCAATTCACAAATTTGCATCACAATAATCACCAATTTCGAATATTACATTATTCATGACCACTGTTCAATGAATTGGGAGATTCCTTTCTTCTCCTTACAAAAAAAAAAAAAATAAAAAAAATAGATAAAAATAAAATTAATAAAAAAATAAGACATGTCCTTCCGACATATTAATTAATCAAAGAAGATCCAAATTTGTTCTGGACACCGATATCCATTTTTAACGAAGGGAAAGTTTAACGTAATTAGTAAATACGAAAAGGGTGAAAAGGCAATAAGAAAGGACTTCTTTTAATTAAGACAAACTGCACCTAATGAGACTTTCTTTTGAAGGATCCGCGAAGAAATAATTGATCAGAGATCGCGCACGGAAAGGCAAGTTAACTTTTCTTTGTTTTTTTTTTACGGGTCACTGAGGGAAATAAAAATCTGATTTATTATATTTTATATAGGTTTTGCAGTCAGGAAAGACAGTTTTTTTTTTTTTTTTTTTTTTTTTTTTTTTGTTTTTTTTTTTTTTGCTGGTGAAAATGGAACAAAGGAAATCTATATATACATTTTAGCTTTCTGAAAATAAAACTATTGTGGCTTCTTTGTCTCTCTGTCTGCACTTTTTCATTCCGCACTTTTTTCTGTCCGCATTTTATTCTGTCCGCCCTCAGATCTTCAAAACTGCTAAGACTAGAGGACTGCAAATTTGTATGTTGATCATCCAACCTCCAATCATCAATCGTGCCAAATAGCAGCCCTTTAGCCTCAGTAGTTTTTATTTTATTTAAGGTTAAATTTAGCCATAATCGTGCATCTGGCAACGATATAGGCCAGGCCACACCTGGCCCGTGGTTAAAGTTTCATGGGCCGATGCTCATACAGCATCATGCTCAAACCACCGAAAGATAGATATATTTTCGGTGGTTTTGATTATACGATGTACAGAAAACTCGATTGAACCCAAAAAACTTTGGTGCATTATTTTATATGTGTTAAATGCTTTGGATTTTGATATCACATCTCTGTTACTATCGTGTCTTTTAACGACTGAAACATTCATTATTATTCATTCTAATTATGATAACTGTCATTATGAGCATTATTATGATTATTATCTCTCATTATATTCATATCTAAGCCATTATAAATATCTCAGCTTATCACTAATATCTGCATCATCCATTGTCGAAACAAGACATCATCCTTATGTTTCATACACAAAAAAATTCCAAACAGCTGAATCATGGATAGACCCCATATGCCGGAAGTACGATCATGGCTAACTTTAACCTTCAATATTTCAAACACTGATATGTTTGATGATCGGAGGGTGGATGACCAACGTACCAATTTGCAGCCCTCTAGCCACGGTGGTTTTCGAGATCTGGGGGCGGACATTAAAATCACAGAGTTCACGAAACCTCCGCCATTTCCGTAGCTGTTGCAATAATGAGTCCATTTGCCGAAGAACACCGTCGGTCATCCGGTTCCTGAACAGCAGGAGAATCCGATCATCAAATTCATAATCAGATTCACCAAGTTCGGATAATCCTTCGCTCCCATAAAGAGACCGGCTGGTTTTGAACGGATTTCGAGCTGGTTATCATTTAAACAGGGGCTTATTAAAACGAGAGAGAGAGAGAGAGAGAGAGAGAGAGAGAGAGAGAGAGAGAGAGAGAGAGAGGTGGGGCTGCCATGATGACTACTGATGTGTTACGAGAGAGAGAGAGAGAGAGAGAGACCTTACCTTACCTTACATCTTGTTCGGGTTTGCCCCAGGTCCCTCAGTGTGAGGCACCTCTAATGTCTACCAGAGAGTTGCTAGTACATCTTCCGGTATATTTTTGCATATCCAATCTTGGATGGTCTGGGATTCAGTTTAGATATTTGTCCGAGCTTATTCTTAAACACATCTACGCTCACTCCTGATATATTTCCTCAGATGAGCTGGCACGCATTGAATAGACGCTGCCATTATAACGATGCTGGTGCGTAGTGAATTAATGTCCTGTGTGCTTTCCTTATTTTTCCTGGTATAGTTTTGGGCACTATTAATCTACCTCTGCTTGCTCTTTCTGATATTTTTAGTTCCATGATATTTTCTGCTATTCCTTCTATCTGTTTCCATGCCTGAATTATCATGTAGCGTTCTCTTCTCCTTTCTAGACTATATAATTTTAAGAATTGTAGTCTTTCCCAGTAGCTAGGTCCTTAACTTCTTCTATTCTAGCTGTAAAGGACCTTTGTACAACTCTCTATTTGTGCAATATCCTTTTGATAGTGTGGGTACCATATCCATATTGCAATATTCAAGTGGACTACGAACATATGTTTTTATAAAGCATAATCATGTGTTCAGCTTTTCTTGTTTGAAGTGCGTAACAACATTCCCATTTTTGCTTTACATTTTGCCAACAGAGTTGCTATTTGATCATTGCATAACATGTTTCCTATTCATCATCACACCAAGGTCTTTAACTGCTTCCTTATTTGTGATGGTCCTCATTATAGGTCCCTTATATGCATATAGCTTTCTTTCTCTGTCTCCATAATTTATTGATTCAAATTTATCAGAGTTAAATACCATCCTGATTTACCTCTGCCCAATCATATACTGTGTTAAGGTCTCTTTGTAGAGCGTTCCTATCTTCATCACAAGTAATTTCTCTACTTATTCTTGTGTCATCTGGCGAAACTACTCACTACCGAATCCTTAACATTAATTGTCTATGTCTTCAATCATAATAACAAACAGTATTGCAGCTAACACCGTACCTTGCGGCACACCGGATATTACCTTGGCTTCATCCGATTTCTCGTCGTTTGCAATAACTATCTGTTTTCTGTTGTGTAAAATTCTTTTAACCATCTTCCTACTTTATCCACGATATTGTGTTTTCTAAATTTTCTTCGCTAATATATTATGGTCTACTTTATCAAAAGCTTTTGCAAAGTCTAAATAAACCACATCTGTTTCATTTCCGCTTTTCATATTTTTGAATATGTTCTCAACGGTGGACTAACAGTTGGGTTTGTGTACTTTTTCCGGGTACGAAACCATGTTGTCCTTTATTAAACAAATTATTTTTTATTAAATGTTTCATAATATTTTTCTTCATTACCCTTTCATACACTTTCATAATATGTGATGTTAGACTCACAGGCCTATAATTACTTGCCTCTAGTCTTGATCCACTTTTGAAAGTAGGGGTGATATATGCTAATTTGTGCTCATCATAAATCTTGCCTGTATCTACACTTTGTCTTAATAAATATGCAAGTGGCTTTGCGATAGAATGAACTACTTTCTTTAACAAAATAGCAGGAATTCCATCAGGCCCTGCAGCAGCTCCATTTTTAATTTCATTAATAGCCTGCACAATATCAGCTTCATTAATATCTATGTCAGCTAAATATTCACTATTTTCATCCCTTACTTCTATATCATTATCTTCATTATCTATTCTAGGGGTGAATTCTCTCTTATATCGTTCTGCCAGTATGTTGCAAATTTCCTTTTTTTCATTCGTTAAGTCTCCCTTCAATTCTCAGAGGGCCTATTTCTATTCTTCTTTTATTCACTTCTTCGCATATGAGTATAATAGTTTTGGGGGTTTTTGCTTGATATTTAATAGGGTTTTTTCTTCCAAGTCCCGTTTTTCATTTTCTTTTGATTGTATAATCTTTTGTTCTGCATTTTCTATCTTACTTTTTATTTCTATAACTTTCCATGCATTGTTTTTCTTTTGCAAGACCTTTTTTACCACTTTCTGATTTTCTGGAAACAAGATCCTTCTGTCTCTTGGTATGCATGAATGATGTTTACTTTTCTTCTTCGGTATATTTTTATTTTTTCCACTATTTTCTCCAATATTTTATATAATATCTCCGTATTTACCCTTATGTCATCACTTACGAAAATGTTATCCCAATCTTTTTTTTGTTTAATTCTTCATTAATTTCTGACCATTTTATATTTTTTTACTGTAGAAGTGTATTTTCCATATCCTTCCCACCAATTTTTATTTTTATTTTTAACGGTAAATTTGTCTGTTCAAAAATTTTATCCTCAACTTTTCATTTTTCTTTTGGCCTGAGCTTACTTATTTTCACTTGCTTTGGAATGAATTGTTAATTCTATGACATTATGGTCTGAAATACTCGCATTATAAACTATTATTTTCTTTAACATAATTCATCTCGTTCACAAATACTAGGTCTAAAGATATTTTCCTTTCTGTTGGCAGGTGGATTTATTTGTTGAATGTTGTATTCTAGTAGCATATCTAATAGCTTTTCAAATTGCCTCTTATCTTCTGCACTACTATTACTCTCTTTTTTATATGTATAAGTACAACCACAATCTCCTATTCGTTCTTTCCATTCTACGAAAGGAAAGTTGAAGTCACCAGATAGGAGAATGAGTCCACATGTCCTTGTGATTTCTACATATATCATCCAATTTTTCAATTCATTAAGTCAAACTCTTTAGTATTAGGAGGTCTATATATTGATCTATGTTCATCAATTTTTCAGATTCAATTCTACCGCTATTAGTTCACATTCTGAGTTACTATATTTCTCATATATTTTTCCTTGTTTTTTGTCTTTCCCATATATTGCGGTTTCCCCCTTGATTCCTATTTTTCTATCTGATCTATAAGTTTGGAACCCTTTTATTTGATCATCATTCCCAGTCTCTGGAATACCAGGTTTCACTTATATTCATTATATCTATTTTCTTTTCATTTTGGGTTAGTTCTTCTAAGTACTCTATTTTTCTTTTTGAGTTACTCGTAACTAACCCTGCGCATTCATCACTATGATGGTTTGCGTGTTTTCTCCTTCATTTAATACTGGTAGTAATAAGGATTTTCCCATGTCTCTTTCCTGTTCTGGTATGTTGTTCTTTTTTTTGTTTTATTTCCAGAAATTCTGACATTAAAAAATCCAACTTTTCCATAATATTTGATCTTCCTTCATCATTATTATTCATTTTGTGTCTGAATCTGCAATTTTTCTCCGTTTCTGCAATATCCTCTTGCATAATAAATACAGTTATTACCTCTTGAGTATTTGAATTTCCGGAGCTGATGGCTTTGAAATTTTTTTGCTGACACCTCTGCATATCTCATTGGTGGT
>NC_087208.1:42703946-42708946 GCF_015104395.2 Macrobrachium nipponense | reverse complement strand
TGCCTTTTTGTATGTTGACTAAGGCGCATTTTTCTATTCCAAACTCCTTCCTGATGTCACCAGATACAATCCTTACAGTCTGGATTAGGGTATCTATTTCCTTGATGCTCTTAACCATACAGCTTGATGTCGTCCATGAACACGATGGTTGATTCTGTTGTCCTCTTTTCTTGAGTTGGTACCCGGCATCCATCTTCTGTAGTACTTTTGTCATGGGAATCAAGGCTACTACGAAGGGTTAGTGGGGACAGTGAGTCGCCCTGGAAGATCCCTCTCCTGATATTAACCTCTGCTAGTCTTATTCCAGAGCTTGTAAGTATTGTATTCCAGTTGCGCATTGTATTTTTGAGGAAGCTGATGGTGTTTTCCTCTGCCCCATATACGTATTTTCAGGCATTCTATTAGCCATGTGTGTGGTATCATGTCGAAGGCTTTTTTCTAGTCTATCCATGCCATGCTTAGGTTGGTTTTCCTTCTACTGTTCTTCATTACCATTTTGTCTATCAGGAGCTGGTCTTTTGTGCCCTACACTTCCTTCTGCAGCCTTTCTGTTGGTGGGGATGGTGTTTGTCTCCTCTAGGTAGTTGTATAGCCTTTCACTGATGATACCTGTTAGTAACTTCCACATTATTGGTAGGCAGGTGATAGGCCTGTAGTTACTGGCTATATTTCCCTTACTCTTGTCTTTTGTACTAAGGATGTTCTTCCTGCGGTCATCCATTTGGGTGCATGGTGATTTGAGATAGAATGCTGGAGTTGTTCTGCTATTCGTGGGTGTAGGGCCTTGAAGTTTTTGAGCCAGTATCCATGGACTCATCGGGACCTGGGGCTTTCCAGTTTGGCATTTTCTTTAGTTGGTGTCTGACTGTGTCTGTCGTGATATCTGTGAATCTTTGTTTTATTCTCCCGTTTCTTCTTCCTTGACTTCCTTGAGCCATGTTGCATGTTTGTTGTGTGATACCGGATTGCTTCCATATGTTTTCCCAGAGTCTTTTACTTGGTTCGGCTTCAGGAATTTCTGGTGGTTGTCTTCCCCTCTTAGTTGGCTGTATAGTCTTTTCTGGTTGGTTCCGAATAGTTTGTTCTGTTGGTATCCCTTATTCCTGTTCATGTACCGTTGGATCTTATGTCTTTGGCCTAATCCTCTGTTTTACATCTTCTATTGTGTTGTTTAGTCCCCTCTCTTATACTTTGTATTTCTCGTTGAGTTCCTTTCTTGTTTTTCTTGCTTCTTAGCCTTTTTTCTGCCATCTCTTTCAGTTTACTCAAGTCCAGATCTCATCAACATGATTTGCTTTTCCACAGGCGCCTTTTCCAAGGAGGTTGCTGTTTTGGTTTCTGTTGGGCTGGTTGTGCTGGTGGTGTTTGTGTTCAGATCCCCATCAGTTCTGCTACTAATCTTGCTCCTCGTTGTTTGATACCTATCCTCCTAGTCGTCTTCTGTGGCATCGTCTCTCAGTTCGTCTCGTGTAATTCGTTGTCGTGTAACATTTTCCCTTTCCAGTTCTTCTCTTTCTGTTGGGGTGAGCCAGTTAGTCTTTTTCTTTATGTTCCTTACTTGGTCTGCCAGCCTCTGCTCTGTTTGGTGGGGGTTATTCCTCTCATCCAGATGTTGACCAACCTTTTTCTATATCCTCTCTCCGTCGGGTTGCTTCTGATGTAGCAATCTCCATATTCCTTATTTTCTTCTCTTGTCCATTTCTTCCTTTTTGCTTCTGTAGCTCCAATCTCAGGCTGTTGATTGCTGTCGTTGTGGTGATCAGTTGCTGGATGACGACCTCCAAGACCTGACTGTCTTCCCCTTCAATTGGTTGAATACCTGGTTGCCGGACGAAGCTCCTCTGTTGCCAGAGGTTCCATTTACGTCGTTGTCGTTTATTCCTTCAATTCTTTCCATCATTGCTGAGTTTTGCTATTTAACCCATAGCTGGACCCTACCCCATTAGGGATAGGTACTCATTTACAGCTGAGTAGACTGAGGAATTATGATAAAGATCCTTTCCCAAGGAATCAACGCCATCCAACAACTAACCAGCCCCTCCCAATGTTGCTTAACTTGACTTAAGTCCATTGACGACCTAACCCACTCCTCCACGACGCCACACATTATTATTATTATTATTATTATTATTATTATTATTATTATTATTATTATTATTATTATTATTATTATTATTATTCAGGAGATGAACCCTCGATTCATATAGAAACAATCCTACAGAGGCCATCAACCTCGAAATTCAGACTTCCAAAGAATATGGCGTTTATTTGAGAGTAGTTACACAACATAATGGAAAAAACACAGAAATACACAAAGAAAAGATCAGTAGCTATAGAAAAGATATATTAAGATATGAATGATTTTAAAAAAGGAATGTATTATTAATATATCAAATGCATTGGTTTAGTGCAGTAATGCATTGAAACTTCGCTTGGATAGAAGACCTCTGGAACGTGAGAAAGGAAGGAAACCCTTTAAATCCCCAAATTCAAATATTTGGGGTGGATTCTAAAAATTAAAGACTTTAAAAGCCTTATGATGAGAAAGCAAAGATGTATAGTGGATTATCATGGCAATGGCTCCCGTTAATACTTCTCAATTAAAAATATAACCTTTAAAAACCATTCAATATTTTTAACAGATTCGCCAAAATATACAATTAGGAACACCCATAGCTGATGTAGGACTTTATAACCTTTCAATATTTTAATAGCTTCGCCAAAATATACAACTAGGAACACCCTAGCTGATGTGCATCTTTGATACTATTTGATATTTTAACAGCTTCGCCAAATATACAATTAGGAACACCCGTAGCTGATGTACACCTTTGTAGCTATTTGATATTTTAACAGCTTCGCTAAATATACAACTAGGAACCCCTTTCGCTAATGTAGACCTTTATAAATATTCAATATTGTGACAGCTTCGCCAAATATACAATTAGGAACGCCCCTAGTTGATGTACACCTTTGTAGCTATTTGATATTTTAACAGGCCGCCATGTTAAACCTACTCACAGCCGGATGTGTGTGCCAATAGTGACCTTGGAAAAGAGAGAAAAAGGATTTTTCACTCCTTCACAGGCAGATTCCACCACCACACAATAACTCGCGTTCTCTGGTTTTGTTTTTTGGTTTGTATATACGAGAGACCCTTGATATGGGAGTTCCGGTTCCCTATGAATCAGAGGTTGCTTTCAAGGGCTTAGAGAAGAGGAGAGGGTAATGTTCATCGATTTTAAAAACACTTTCAAAGGACGAGGTATGAGAGGATTTTAAGTCAATGGGATGGAGTATACTACGAAAAGATGGGCCTTTGTTGGTTGTTGAAGTTAAATAATGAGTTTTCTTTATCTTAATGAGATGTACAACTGAGATTTTGCCTCTCTCTCTCTCTCTCTCTCTCTCTCTCTCTCTCTCTCTCTCTCTCTCTCTCTCCCTCTCGTGAACGCCGTTCAAAAAGACACTCTCCCCTCTATCTGTCTTGAATCATATTGCAGAGAAATCTCTCTCTCTCTCTCTCTCTCTCTCTCTCTCTCTCTCTCTCTCTCTCTCTCTACTCCTCCTCCTCCTCCTCATCCTCCTCTCTCTCCTCTCTCTCGTTCTCTCATCTCTCTCTCTCTCTCTCTCTCTCTCTCTCTCTCTCTCTCTCTCTCAAGTAAAAGCCGTATTATCCACCCTTTGAAATCACTAATCAAAGTGCCCTTGTATTACAAAAGTGTCTTTAACTCCATGAAAAGCCTTTATAAGCCTTAAGAATAACCATTATGTGGATTAATTAGATTTTCCGGTAACAGCTTATGGAGATTCTGTAACAATTTACTAAACAGAACCTTTATTATAACAGATAATGAGTTATCCTGCCTGTCAAGAGAAGCAGCGCTAATTAGCTTCGATTTACCTTTTTTTTTTTTTTTTTTTTTTTTTTACAAAATTTACGAATCTGTAGAAGTGAAAAGTTTATACTTATAATTCAATATTTGATGAGTTATCGTTTTTTAGAATGTCTCTTAACAAGGCGTAATCCGACCTCCAGCTACTAGGGAGGCGTGCAAGATTATCACTTCACCCATAAGTTGTAAACATTGTATTCGTAACCTGACGTAAATTAAAACGTGCTAAAATCTACGGTCAATTAGAGCGTTGTTTCAACAACGAAAATTAAATAGATATGCAATATTTTATCAGAAATCATCTTTCTGTACACTTTAACATGCGCATTATTTATTTTTGACATTTTCATTCTAAATAAATAAATCTTAAATATCCTATCCTAAAATAAACCCGTATCTTAACTCAACGCGAAACACCTTCTTCAGACTTTTTTAGGTTTTTTCCATAGACCCTTCCTAACCCCCAGACAAGACCAACAATAGCAAAAATAACAACACAGTTATAGGAATGTTGGTCAAGCAAAAGGCTAAAAAGTGGGTGCAGCTATTGTCTGAATGATGCTGCAAGCAAACCTATAGGAATATATATATTTTGATACGTAAGGCACACTGTTGGCACTGACCTTATTCGGGTCAACCAGCTAATGGTCTTCCTAGGACGGGTTAGAACTTCTTCCCATCTGTAAAATTATATAAAGTTGATACATCTGCTTTGATTATTATAATAACTGCACAAAACTTAAGATATTTTTAAGCTAACTGACAGAATACACACGACAAGTTACTTAAAATGTTTTTATCCCAAGAATATTTTATTGGTAATACTCAAGGAGGTATTTAAATTGCCAAATGAGACAATTGCCAAATACATTACAGGCTATACGTTTAAATGATCAAATGACACAATTACCCTGAAGTATAATATGCTATATAATGTTAGACGTGATTTATCAACCCAAACCCATTGACATATTTTGCTTAAGAAAACCACTGAGCCTCAGAAATGTATAAGAAAGGTATAAGTGTTTATATCGTACCTTTTTTCTTGTATACAGTAGCTAAGTATTTACCACTGCACTCGTTACTTAATGTTAACCAATATTC
>NC_087208.1:42686446-42698946 GCF_015104395.2 Macrobrachium nipponense | reverse complement strand
TACACCAAGAAGCTTGCTATACAATAAGTATAAACGCACATATTAAAGAGAGGCTCCTTTTCCTGTTAATCAAGACAATAAATCACAGAACTTGTATCTTCATCTCCAAGGTTTATCTAAAAAAAATATAATAAAAAAAATAAATAAATAAAAATTTTCTCTGCTGATGTATTAACAAGACATCTGTTTGCAAACTTCCAAATGTGTTAATTAAATTGTAAACAAAACTTACTTTTCAATCACAATGCTTCGTATTTGGCTTCCCCAAAACACAATTAACCGACGACGTGTTCGTCATATACGATTAGACAAGAGAGAGAGAGAGAGAGAGAGAGAGAGAGAGAGAGAGAGAGAGAGAGAGAGAGGAAAGAAGAAGGTGGGGGGGGGGGGAGAAGCGCATTGTTAAAACCATTGTCTAGATTTGACTACAGGAACAATTAAGGAGAAGAGCATTGTCTCAATGCTACAAATACATTCGTATCCAATCCACCACCCCCCATTTCAGCTCGAAAATGAAAAAACTTAAGTTTCATTTTTATAATCCTTTTCGCCTACAAAATCGTTGTTTAAAGGATTTATTTTGTTCTTTTTGTTTGTTTGTATGGTATTTTTTTACGTTGCATGGAACCAGTGGTTTATTCAGCAACGGACCAACGGCCCCTTTTTGACGTGACTTCCGAACCATGTCGAGAGTAGACTATCACATTATAACATCCCTCACCCTCAATGGAATGCACGAGAATCTAAACTTGCGGCCACGAGGTGGCACGCCAACACCCATACCTATGTATAAAAATGAATTCTATACAGATTTTAATGATAAGGTAACTTAATAACCTTAGGATATATTAAATAATAAATATAAGTTACAATGAATTTCATTGTAATGTATATAATCGAACCACAAAATTAAACTTTTGAACAACAAACAAACACTTGACGTGAACCATAAGGATAGAAAGTGAGTACTTGGGGCTGCATCATCGGAGGCCAATGAAATGAATCCGAAAGTATACAAACACATCTGAAATAGTGAACAAGAGAAATCTTAAGATTTCATGTTGAACAGATCGGACGCAACTACCCCAATGAAATAACCCAACCCAAAAGTAAACAAGTAAAATGTAAAGTATATTTCTATCCTAGTAAAACAAAACGTCAAAATAAGAGTAAAAACAAACAGAATTCAATACAATTAAATAGTAAATGGACTAATGAAATACAATCAAACAAAGTAACTAGTAGAAATATGAATGAGTATGTAATTCACGTATATGTAAGGTAAGTATAGGTAAGGTACGTATAATTTGGGTAAGTATGGGTAACACTCTTATCACATAAGCATCGATTAAAGCTGCAAGAATAAAAGTCAAGATCTGGACAGTTTAAAAATGCAAAGAAAAATAGCTTTTCTCTCACCTTGTTTTTTAGTGTGATTTAGAGATAGGGTAAGCGGTTCCCCTTTGGCAGGTCCGGTCCAATGTACTTGATAGAATTATTCCATATTTGCGTAAACACATGATTCAAAGTTTAATCCACGTAATATGACTGGAACTTCTACTGAAAGACTGCTGTTGTTAAAGTTCTTGACAGGTACTGCCGGTTCTCCGTCACTCAGTAAACCAGAAAACATTTCCGCATTAAAATTGTTGGTTTTGTTTACGGTATAACCATTTGAAAGGATTAGACGAGAAAAGCTATTTATAAAAACTTACGTTAATTTTAAAATTGACTAATTAAGTAATTACATAGGTAGAGTACTTTAATACTGATGCCGTAGTGATAATGGCATATTTTTTTTCTTGTTAATAACTAGTAAAATTAAAAAAAAAGAATTAAATAAAAAAAAAAAAAAAAAAAAAAAAACATACATATTTTTCTACAACCTACCACACCGTCGAGGCGCTTTCTCACCTACAAAAATCGTTGGTTTTAAGTTTTTGTTTTTAACTGGTTTTCTTTTGTCTAATAGCAAAGTTTTCTTCTTATGATCAAAAGTCATACCCCCCCCCCCCTTTACAACGTTTTTTCCCCCCCCCCAGTTTAAAAAAAAAAGCAAAAGTCCAACTTCTGCTCAAAATTAGTAAACACGTTAATAGCCATTTCCTACTAGAAATTTCAAAGAACTATCTGCTCTTTTTGGTAAGTATCCTCAAGAACAAATACACTTCACAAATACTTTTTTTTTTTTTCGCCATTGCCATTCGCTCCTTGACATGTCTGAGGTAAAGACGAAAGCGCTTAGGTTTCTGACTATCATTTTCCTGTGGTATTTCGCTTTTTATTATGAAGTCACGTGCCAATCTACTGTGATTTTTTAAGCACTTCGCCATTGTATAAACATACTTCAATGACTTCCAGAATGAAGGTTTTCATATAGGCTTCATACATTTTTAACTTTGAAAAAATCTTGTCATATGATTTTCAAATTAGCAGTTAAATAACAAGGGCAATACATTAGTACGCCTCATTAAAGTTTACAATGCATACTTTATATATAAAATAAATGGGTAAATATTCAAATAAAATCTTAAAAATAGTATGTTTTAACATGTGTTTCTTTAAGTCAAAAATGAATTTTAAATTTTATGATTCATATAAACTGCATATTTATCATTAACAATACAATTAACTTAGAACTCGACATGGATATCAATTAAAGACTAGAAAAATCATTAACTTCATTTATGAAAAAATAAAAATAGCAAATATTTTAATCGGGAATTTCATTAGGATACCAAAGTAATGGTACTATACTCATAAGTGAACTTGGTTTTTTATTTTTTAAGGTTTAAATAGGTTTTTTTTAATGTTTAACTTATTTTTAGTCTTTATACCCGACTTTAGGTATCAATAAACTATAAAATAAAAGTTATATATTTAATCTGAATTTTGAGGCTAGCAAAAGGTTTCAGTTTGTAATTACTATTTATGAATTTTTAAATTTGCATATTGAGAATATTAACTTTTTTATTGAATTGTCAGCCATTTGCACCCTTCCACTAACACAGGGTTTCATGTGGCATAAAATTTTGTATGGTATTTTTAAGTTGCATAGAACCAGTGGTATGTGGTTTTTAATCAACGGGACCAACGAATGCCCCGAGAAATCGAAACTTCGCTGCCACCGAGGCGGCAGACCACACCAGCCGACCATGCCACTGAGGTGCTCATAAAAAATATTAGTGTTTTAGCAATGCCAGTCTTTCGTTCTCACCTCATTTCTATAACAATCGCAGAGGCAAAACAATGAGCAGGGGATTTCTAAAAACAGAAGTATATATTCTGCTTGCATTGTCTTGAACGGTCCCAGTAATCATACCCTGTAAAACAAAAAAACTTGGACAGAAATTGCTTTTGGTAAAAATATTTCAAAAAATTTAAAATACTCTTAATTTGTAAAATGAGTGTTGTTAAATTAAAAAACCGTGCCTTCACAACATATAAATCTTTTCATGCACAAGTTCAACCAGTTCTGGATCCTGCCCAGAGCTGCCAAAAAATATAACTGCCAAGCAAGTTCCAGCAAACAACCGTGGCCAGGGGTGCCAAAAAAAAGTGCTAAAAAAAAAAAAAAGTGACCCAACCAAAGGAACCACCATGATAAACGTCTAGGTCAAGTCCTCATAAGAGGTCAAAATTACAAGAAACTACAAAGATTGCCAGGGATACTTATTAAAAGCGTAGCATGATCTGGTACTTGACAGTTTCAGGGGTTAGCCCAAAGGTGCTAAAAAATGACATGTCATGAACTTAGTCAGGGTTTTAGGTCACAGGAGCAGAGAAAAATCCACAAGTAAAAGTAATGAACACTTCAATTGCTAAGGTTGTACTTTAAATGGCTATAATCTGGGTATTAGTTACCTTATACTTTAATTAAGGGTGTCCAAAACTGTTGGCACGTGACGTAACTTAAGGAATGGTCATTAGAAGGCCTATAAGGTGCGAGGTCAAGAGTAGATTGCAAAGGAAATTCACAAAAGGTAAAACCTAAAAAAATAGTCATTGTAACAAACCTATGGAAGGATCATATTAAAAAGCCCTATAAGGTGCTTTGTCACGAGTCAGTTGCATAGCGGATTCACAAAAAAGTAAACTACAAAAGAATACAATAATGGCTTACTAGAGGCAAAGCATTTTCTGACTTTTGAAACTCAGGATCTTGTCAACAATAGTGAAATAAAAACCTACCAGCTTTGAATCGTTTGGCATCGATTTGTTCATTACCTAAACACCACAGCTAAGCATAGCTTTTGTTTATTTGACTGTAGTAAAAACAAAAGGCTTGTTCGTTGTACTAATAGTCAAAACATACGCCTGTCCATTGTCTATTGTATTATGATCATGAATCAATCGTTGTAGTAATATTTAAACTATTACGTATTGGATTTTTTACTGATTTACGTTACATAGTTTTTAATCATAACAAAATTTAATTTAAATTCCAGATACAAGTAGAAAACGAATTACGTTACATATTAAATAAAACAAGCTTACCTGATTACGTTTCAAATAGTTTAAGCATATTTCAAAATTAATAAACAAGATTAAACTACGAAATATGTTAAATATTAAAAGTAAAACCATGCAATACCTCTAAATGAAGTTTAGTTGAAAAACACTTAAAAGTTTGGTGAATTAAAATTCCATATGAAATTTGTATTTTTTTTTTATTATTTGTTTAATTAGCATGGTCACTGGAAGACAGTTAAAGTAGTTTTCAAATATTTAACTACCCCCTTGGTTGTTTTAACAGCTCACTGCTTCCAGCGGCCGTTCTGGTTCTGTCCTAACCAACCACTATTGATTTTGATTTCTTCCTGAGGTTGACGAAACTTAAGTCAGTTACGAAGAGATTTCAATCACGAAGGGTCTCGTAACTCAGATTGCTCTGAGCTCTATTGACTATATCTTTGAAGTGACGAGACTATTCCTTTCGACAATGTAATCTCCGTGTTTAACCCCAGCCAGGAAGAAGCATTCCTTCATCGCAGTCTCTCACTCTACACGTACTTCGCCTTCGTCCCAGATGATATCGGTGGGTCTGTAAACTCGGGGGGAGTTTTTTGTTTGTCAATCCGAAATCATTTGGAGGGATTATGCTTTCCCATATTAAAATGCCTTCCAATTACCATCACTTACTTTTTAGTATTTTAATTAAGCATCTGTTTTTTTCATACCTTGCATATTTGTAAATACGAGGTTTCGTACCCTTCCAGGGATATCATGAATTATGTACTACGTGGACGTCAGTTTGGACTGTTGGTATATATATATTCTTTAGATTTTCCAAGGTAGGCAACTTTCCAAGTGTTATAAGTGCTGCCGCATGCTCTAAATTAAATTTAGATAAATGCATACGATAATTGTGTAGTGTTTATTAGCATTTTGGTAATATTTTAAGGTATTTTGGAAGTGGCAGAATTACTGCGGCTCCCCAAAAAAAAAAAAAAAACCAAGCTTCACGATGATCAACTTTGTGTATTAGCTGCCGCATCAGCACCTGATGATAGGACAGTTCGCAATTACAATTAATGACTTAATTTTTCTTAAATTTTTTCAATTAACCTTATATCATTTCCGGTGTATGAGTAAAAATTCAGCGCTTTGGGCCTTAAACTTTAACAGATTCCTAAGTAAAAATCTTTCTGATTATAAAATTGAAACTTCTGGCAAAGTTAAATATAATTCAGCAATATTACTGTATATGAAAATATTACTGAGCTTACATTAACTTGAATAAGAAAAAAATTTGAAAACTTCCAGCAAAGTTAATATAATTAAGCAATATTACCTGTAATATGAAACATTTAAGAGCTTACATTAAATTTAATCAGGAGTAAAAAAAAATATTTTAAGCAATATTACCTGTAACATGAATATAACAAACTTACGTTAACCATGGATGCTCTTATTAACCTCAGCTTTTAAAAACAAAACTTTTGTTAATTCGAAAAATTAAATATTCTTACCTGGAAAACAATGGGTTTTTTATTTTAAATTTGAATTCTAAAAAACAAAGTAAAAGTTACGGTGATTTCTAAAAAAATGAAAGTACAGATTATTACCAACACCTGAATGGCAACATTGGTTAAACCCCCCCCCCCCCCCCCGGGGGGGGGGGGGGGTTTAACAATGTTGCCATTTCAGGTGTTGGTATAATCTGTACTTTCATTTTTTAGAAATCACCGTAAATTTTACTTTGTTTTTAGAATTCAAAAATTTAAAATAACCCTTGTTTTCCAGGTAAGAATATTTAATTTTTCGAATTAACAAAAGTTTTTTAAAAGCTGGTTTTTTAATAAAAGCATCCATGGTTAACGTAAGTTTGTTAATATTTCATGTTACAGGTAATATTGCTTAAAATATTTTTTTACTCCTGATTAAATTAATGTAAGCTCTTAAATGTTTTCATATTACAGGTAATATTGCTTAATTATATTTAACTTTGCTGGAAGTTTTTCAAATTTTCTATTCAAGTTAATGTAAGCTCAGTAATATTTCATATTACAGTAATATTGGCTGAATTCTATTTAACTTTGCCAGAGTTTCAATTTTAATAAATTCAGAAAGATTTTACTTAGGAATCTGTTAAGTTAAGGCCCCAAATGCGCTGAATTTTTACTCATACACCGGGAAATTGATAGGGTTAATTGAAAATTTAAAAAAGAAAAATTAAGTCATTATTTGTAATTGCGAACTGTCCTATCATCCAGGTGCTGATGCGGCAGCTAATACACAAAGTTGATCATCGTGAAGCTTGGGGAGCCGCAGTAATTCTGCCACTTCCAAATACCTTAAAAATATTACCAAAATGCTAATAAACACTACACAAATTATCGTATGCATTTATCTAAATTTAATTATGAGCATGCGCAGCACTTATTAACACTTGGAAAGTTGCATACCTTGGAAAATCTAAAATATATATATATACCACATCCAAACTGACGTCCACGTAGTACTAAATCATGATATCCCTGGAAGGGTACGAAACCTCGTATTACAAAATATGCAAGGTATGGAAAAAAACAGATTGCTTAAATTAAAATACTAAAAAGTAGTGATGGTAATTGGAAGGCATTTTAATATGGGAAAGCAATAATCCCTCCAAATGATTCGGATTGACAAACAAAAACTCCCCCCGAGTTTTACAGACCCACCGATATCATCCTGGGACGAAGGCGAAGTACGTGTAGAGTGAGAGACTGCGATGAAGGAATGCTCTCCTGGCTGGGGTTAAACGGAGATTTACATGTCGAAAGGAATAGTCTTCGTTACTTCAAAGATATAGTCAATAGAGCTCAGAGCATCTGAGTTACGAGACCCTTCGTGATTGAAATCTCCTTCGTAACTGACTTAAGTTTTCCGTCAACCTCAGGAAGAAATCAAAAATCAATAGTGGTTGGTTAGGACAGAACCAGAACGCCGCTGGAAGGCAGTGAGCTGTTAACAACCAAGGGGTAGTTAATATTTGAAAACTACGTAACTGTCTTCCAGTGGACCATGCTAATTAAACAAAATAATAAAAAAAATACAAATTTCATATGGAATTTTAATTCACCAAAACTTTTAAGTGTTTTTTCAAACTAAACTTCATTTAGAGGTATTGCATGTTTTACTTTTAATATTTAACATATTTCGTAGTTTAATCTTGTTTATTAATTTTGATATGCTTAAACTATTGAACGTTAATCAGTAAGCTTTGTTTTACTTTAATATGTAACGTAAGTCTTTTCTACTTGTATCTGGAATTTAAATTTTGTTATGATTAAACTATGTAAAACGTAATCAGTAAAAATCCATACGTTAATAGTTTAAATATTACCTACAACGATTGATTTCATGATCATAATACAATAGACAATGGACAGGGCGTATGTTTTGACTATTAGTACAACGAACAAGCCTTTTGTTTTTTACTACGTCAAATAACAAAAAGCTATGCTTAGCTGTGGTGTTTAGGTAATGAACAAATCGATGCCAAACGATTCAAAGCTGGTAGGGGGGGGGGGGGGGGGGGGGGGGGGGGGGGGGGGGGGTTTTTATTCACTATTGTTGACAAAGATCCTGAGTTTTCAAAGTGTCAGAAAATGCTTTGCCTCTAGTAAGCATTATTGTATTCTTTTGTAAGTTTTTACTTTTTTGTGAATCCGCTATGCAACTGACTCGTGACAAAGCACCTTATAAGGGCTTTTTTAATATGATCCTTCCATAGGTTTGTTACAATGACTATTTTTTTAGGTTTTACCTTTTGTGAATTTCCTTTTGCAATTCTACTCTTGACCTCGCACCTTATAGGCCTTCTAATGACCATTCCTTAAGTTACGTCACGTTGCCAACAGTTTTGGACACCCTTAATTTAAAGTATAGGTAACTAATACCCAGATTATAGCATTTAAAGTACAACATCATCAAATACGTCGCCTCTGGTCTTTGACAACTTCACCGTTGGTTCCATTAGGAGACATGTGCACAGCATGTTTGCTGCTAAGCGATTTTTCACTATTGCCACTTTAGCGGAAGAACTTAAAATGCTAAATATCATTATGGCAAAGTCCTCCATAACATGGGTTTCCTCCAGTACAAAACATCCCAGCGGAAAATGTACCTAAGGAAAGAAACTTTGGACGTCCCTCCAGCAACATCGTGATGAAGGAAGAGTAGTGTATGTTGATGAGACGTGGTTTACGACGAGAATGCAGCATAGCAAGGAGTGGGTGGACGCCTCTCAATCTGTCACCAGTGCCGCCTACAGCCTCAGTGCCACCAGGAGAAGGAGAGAGGTTTGTGGTGGTAGCAGGTGGTACAGCTAAAGGTTTTGTAGAAAATTCATTTTTATGGTTCCCTGCGAAAAATAAAACCGCGACTACCATGGAGAAATGGATTCAGAGATATTTATTCGGTGCTAACATCACAGCTCCTGCCGTCGCTTGAGGATCCTTCGGTGCTGGTGCTAGACAACGCCCCATACCATAGCCAATTGACAGGAGATAGCCGATGCCCAACAACAGCTACAAAAAAAGGAGATTTGGTTAACTGGCTCAGGTCTCGAAAAATACAGTATCCAGCTCACGCAACACGCCCTAAACTTCTAAAGATATGCAGGGGGCAACCGGCCGAAACCAGTTTTACATTGTGGATAATATAATCCGTGAATGGGGCCCATGAAATAGTTTCGCTTGCCCCTGCCCATCCTGAACTCAACGCCATCGAGCAGGTGTGGGCTGTATTGAAACGACAGGTGCGCTCCTCGTCGCAGCGGTTTACCCGTGCTGATCTCTCTGCCAGGGGTTGAAGAGGCCAGGCTTGCTGTAACAGGGGAGACGTGGGCTGGCGCTGTCAGGAGATCAAGATATTTTGAAGATGATTACTGGCTTTCAGATAATATTCAAGACAGTATAGGTCCGGTCATCATCAACATTGATAGTGACGAGGAAAACGATCTTTTCCTTGAGAGTGAATGATGAGTAAAATGTATAAGTGTCCATTTCTTGTTTTTTTTTTCATCCCTCGTATATCTATGCTTTCCAGCAATTAGTGATAACATTATTTTGGAAAAGCAAAGCTAATGAATACTTTGATACGAGTATATCAGCTTGGCATGTAGACAATGTCAATGGATTTCTCAAAGTAAGGTTGATTGGTTCATTAATTGAAGTCTGGTATAATTCCAGTGACAAAGTCGCAATGATATTTGTCACATACCTTTTAAGTAAGAAAAATAGGTACTGGCACTTATAACGTAAATAAATATAAAAAATTATAGGTTGAAATATAATAATCCTATGTATGTATGAACACACACAACACACACACGTTACATATATATATATATATATATATATATATATATATATATATATATATATATATATATATATATGATTTCAAAATTTATCAAATGGCCGATGTCAATGGCCTTATATGAAACATCTTTTAGAAGTCTACCTTCTAAGGAATTCAAGCTACTCTCTCTGGTGAAATTGATATGATAAATTATATCAAACAATGCTCTCTGCTTTTCTTTTTTTTCTTGGCAATTGATGTATCGAGTAACCTGTGTTGTATGGAAGAATGAGTCCTACGGCTTAACCTAAAGAAAACTATATTTCTATCGCTTTACCAACACTCGCTTGAAGTGCGAAGTGTAGGGTTAGCATGGCTTCTTTCGTCTCCTATCATAAGTCTCATTCTTGATCTTCAATGTAAGTGAGTGGGTAAGATATAAAAGGTTGGTCTTGTGTTTAGGTACAGTCTAAAGTCACGAATCACATTACCAGGTATGCTGAACTTTTACTGACAAAGAATTTCGTATTGCTTGGGGTAGGTCATATGACAATTATCTATGGAGTTAAACAGGCGTTTAACAATTCGGGGGATGGGAGGTACTGGGGAAGATACGTTATACCAACGTCACTGAAGGACTTCATCACTTTTGCGAATGTGTGGGTGGCAAAGACTGGCTTTAGCCTCATTTTCTTAAGTAAAAAAGTTAATGAAACGTAATTGGCAATGCACAGTATTTCCCAAAATTAAGCCATTGTATGAAGCGCTCCCTGCTTTGATATCATGGAAATCCATCAGTTATTTTAGGAGTTATTTAAAAAAAACACTATTACACGGCCTCTGGAAACGTTAGTAGTAGTGTGACTAAACATTTTCATGGCTATCAGCAAAGGGATTAAGGTGGAAGGACCTGCAGTTGGGATGTTATGTCTTGTGGTTTGATTTATCAATTTGTGAATAAAATCAATCTCTCATAGGAGGCTCTTTTAAGTGGTATCTTGAAGGCCAGATAAAGTATTTTCAAGAATCTCTAAATATTTTTATACATTAAAACTATTTTTACTGAATCCTTACCTGCAGAAATTGTGCAGTAAACAAGGCTAATAAAGTAGTAGCCATATCTAATTTGTGGCATGACAAAAATCCAGACAAATTGATTGCTGTTCATGGAATATAGGAAAGTTAACTGATGGTCAATTATGAATTTGTTGCTGGCCAAATATGAATTTATGGTAAAATATTAATTTGTTGGTCAAAAAGTATTTGAAGTTTGTATCAATGGAATGCTGGAAAATGAAGTTGAGGATATGTTTAGATATGAATTATTCAGCTTCGTTTTCATGATTCTTGGAAGTTTGTTTGAATGGAATAATACACATTCTTTCATGGTATTGGTAAGTAAGAAATCCATGAGCTGTCTAATTTTTAGAAATGGTGTATTAACAAGAGGGGGTACTGCAATAAAAAAAATAGCTGAGTTTTAATCTTATATTAACACGAGGGTGTACTACTCTGGTTTATTTAGCTTTTCACGAATCTTAATTCAATCGAAATATGAATTTAAACTTCAAATTTCTTTACTCATGCTGCTGTTTAGTACGTATAAAAAAAAATCTCCATTTACTTCTCTTGCTAGAAGTTAAATCAGTAAACATTATTTGCCAGCATGTTGAATAAGTAGCATTGATGGTAAATTTATAGTACAAAGATTGATTCTCAACTTTATATAAAAATAGTAAAAAATTTAGTGATCAATAAACCTTTAATGTGACACAGCGGAGTATAAGAATTTTTATTCAAACTAGAGCCAACTTAGGGTCCTGTTAATAATAGTTCAAGGTTTACCACTGATAATTTTCTTGTAAAATTACCAAGCATATAGTTAGTAAAGAGAGACTGGACAATTTAAGTATATTGGCAAAAAGTTCTAGTAGATTCATAAATTTACATTATACCAATCAGATTTATTGGCATATAAAGTATGCATTAGTTACTACATAAGCTATATTTGAAATGCTACATGAGAATGGTGAGGCTACTTTCATGGATCAGTAGAAATTTAGACCCAATTTTCTAAGTTTCAAAAAAATATTACACATTCAGGAAATTAGGAAATGAAAATAAAGTGTTCCACAAGGAAGTGTTGACTCACGTAGCACATTCCTACTGGCGTTACTGGTTTCAGAAATGGGTTTAATATATGAATATTGCCATATTTTAAGAGGTATTATGTATTTTCATAAAACACCTAGGTATCTAATTTGTTGAAGCTTAAAGCTAGGCAGACTCTCTTAATTGTTCAAGTATAAAACTGGACCAAAATGAACAAAACAAAGAATATCAACTAGTTTTCAAAAGAGAGTATCTCTTAAACATAATTTCTGAAGAGATCTTGAATTTTTAATATCTAAGAATCGACCCCCATCTGTCACAAGGGCATTTCATCAAAAACTGTAACATCACAGATTCTGAGTAAACATTCATCTTCAGCTATTACCATTTCAAAGCGTCCTCCCTCAAACTTATTAATATACGCTGGCATATGCTCTGTACCAGCAGCACCAGGTTGTACAAATGAAAAGCAAACGGTTATATGTATTGCTCTATACAGCCTCTGATAAAATTGGGCAGGTGTTTTGCATCTTGTTCAAGGGTGTACTTGAGTGCATTCGACCTGGTTTTAATCACTTTCATGCACTTTGCGTGTTCGG
>NC_087208.1:42648946-42683946 GCF_015104395.2 Macrobrachium nipponense | reverse complement strand
AGATTCAAAACCCAGAAATATCATTAATTTTACGCGTCGTGGAATAAGAAAACCAAGATTTTTTCCAGTGACCAGAAATTCTGTGCAATATATTTAAACTTTACCTCAAATTCCGAATGACGAATAAATATAGATTTTCTCTATTTTCATCTTTACAGAAAGAGACCAACCACTTTCGAGCAAGTACCAGGTACTTCCCTAATCACACATAACTAGTGAATCAGTTTATACAAGAATAAGGAACTGTTTCTCCCATGCAAGCTCCCTTCTGCTCTCGTGGGATTATCTCTTGGGGGGGTCTCTCCCTCGTAAGGTGAGGAATTTTGTATTTAATGAGGTCAGCTTTATAATTTTGTATGTAATTCATGAATGTCATTAAATGCTTTGGAGGATTAAAGTGTAGAGGTTCGATTAGTTGTTTTTGTTTTTTGTATTATTCAGTAAGCATTTTCTTGAGTGGGAAAAGAGGATTCAATTCTCTGGGCATACATACATCTACATGCATGCATGTGTGTGTATTTGTGATTTATATACATTGTATATTATACATATAAGTATATATATATAAATATATATATATATATATATATATATATATATATATATATATATATATATATATATATATATATATATATATATATATAGTATGTATTTATACAAAACTATATGTATGATATATATATATATCTATATATATATATATATATATATATATGTATATATATATATAGATATATATATATATATATATATATATATATATATATATACAATATGTGTGTGTGTGTGTACATGTATAGTATAGAACATATATACATGTATATAGTATTATTGTAAATATATACTACTATATATATATATATATATATATATATATATATATATCTATATATATATATAATATATACAATGTTGCATTCTGCTCGCACGACCTTCCCATTGATATGGCAAATCTCCACAAACAATGCAGTCTTCTTCACCCTCTGAACCCTGTCGGTTAAAAGTTATTCACCTAGTTTAGCCAAATGTCAAAATTCTCTCTCTCTCTCTCTCCTCTCACTCTCTCTCTTCTCTCTCTCTCTCATCTCGGTCTCTCTCTCCTCTCTCTCTCTCTCTGTGCGCGCATTTCTGCGTTGCATATTTCTGCATTCCAAAATCCTGGATTCCTGGAATCATTCTTAATATGTATGACTTACAGTCTTTATTAATATTTCCCTTTTCATGGCCCACTGTGGCATCGTTTGTCAGTATTTGTCAAAAGAGGAAAACATCCAAAATTTGTATGAGTTTTTCTTCTCCGTCTCTGATATATTTTTTTTTTTCTATTTTGCTGCAAAGCGAGTGACAGACTTTTGCTTGAGAGTGAATAATAATAATCTTGCAATGTTAGACTTTCGGATTCTTCCTCCTCCAGTTTATCAAAAAAAGTTTTATTTTGTTTTTACGAATTCTTCTCTCCTGTTTTCTACATTAAATGTCTCGTCTTTGGCTTCACACGTTCCTCGTAAATAAGATTGTTTCGTAATAAGATATTCGCTTCAGAAGGGGAGGACGATATTCCCAGTAAAAATGCTTCTAAGTTGAATAAAAACATTTCTTCATTATTTTGATTTTTACTCGAATCATCACTTTGAGAGGACGTCTCAAAAGCAATGACTATCTTGAAAGGTAGGGACTGCCTTGGAAGATAGGGACTATTGTGAAAGATAATCCCTATCTTGAAAGATGGCACTATAGTAGACACTGACTATTCTTGAAAGCTAGTGACTGTCTTGAAAGATAGGACTATCTTGAAAGATAGTGACTGTCTTTCAAGATAGTGACTATCTTGAAAGACAGGGACTGTCTTGAAAGACAGTGACTGTCTTAATCTCACAAGATAGTCTGATTTAATATATAGTATACGAAGCAAACAAACGCAATTGTATTAAGATATTTCACGATGTAGTGCAATAGATACAATAATTATAGACTATCTACAAAAAATCAGTATTTTAGTTAATTTCACTGGTAAGAGAGAGAGAGAGAGAGAGCGATTCTATGAAACTTTCCTTAAAGCTGAAGGCCCGAGACACACCTGGTTGAGATCATCTCCCAAAATCTTGAGTGAACTTGGCAAGGCTTTGTGCATGCACAAGACGTATTAATTAGCCGGAAAATATAAATCTCATGAGAACTAATTAAACGGTGACGTCCTCATTTGCCTGGTGTGGTTTGTGTGTGTGTGTACCTACACACGCATACACACACATACATAACATATACATACATGACCATGAAAGCTCAGAGCTGGATCATTTCTACTGACATGGTGTCCTTGTAAGCCTTTTTGTCACATGTTTTTATAGTTTGTTTATGTCAATTATATGTTACTATTGCAATTAATAGTAATATTTTCCCTTAGCGGGGTAGTGCTGTCAGTGGACTTCATGTGGTGCACTGTAGGCATTATAGAGGTTCTTTGAAGCGTGCCTTCAGGCCCCTAGCTGCAACCACTTTCGTTTCCTTTTTACTGTACCTCCTTTCATATTCTCTTTCTTCTATTTTACTTTCCTTAACCCTTCCTAACACTTGATTCATAGTGCAACTGTTTTTGAGGTTTTCCTCCTGTTACGCCTTTCAAACCTTCCACTGTCAGTTTCCATTTCAGCGCTGAATGACCTCATAGGTCCTGATAGTTGGGGTTTTGGGCTAAGTTATATATTCAACTCAATAGTGATATTATAGTCGATTGGACGTTATTCTACAAACCTACGGGATTACAAATCGCAATTATGCTTATAACTGTTAACCAATTCCTCGTTGGACGAGCCTTTTTCGAACGCCTCAGTGGCGTGGTCAGTTTGGTGCTTGGCCTGCCACTCGATGGCCGAGGAGTTCAATTCACGGGCATTCCATTGAGGGGTTAGAGATGTGTATTTCTGGTGATAGAACTTCACTCTCGACGTGGTCGGAAGTCACGTAAAGCTGTGGGGCCCGTTGCTGAATACCATGGTTCCATGCAACGTAAAAACACTATACAAACCAACCAACAAACAAACGAGTGGTTTACAGCTCGCCCACCGATTCGGTAGTCCCGAGTTCGATTCCCCGCTTTTGCTAACGTGGAGTCAGAGAAATTTGTTTGGTTTCTGGTGATTAGAAACTTAATTTCTCGATATTGTGGGTTCGGATCCCCCACTTAAAGCTGTAGGTCCCGTTCTAGGTAGCCAGTTGGTTCCCAGCCATGTACAAAATATCTAATCCTTCGGGCCAGCCTAGGAGAGGCTGTTAATCAGGTTAGTGGTCTTTGTTGAAACTATGATATACTTAACTTTATAACTTTTCCCTAACTTCGTACGAAATTCCTGTTCACTGGCCAATAAAGTATTGGGCTTTTTTAAAAAAACATTTAAGTAACATGAAAGCTACAAATTTTTGCCACAGAATGATTAATTCTTCAAGTTTTCTTTTTCTGGAAAGAAAAAAACTAATGTGCCAAGTTTGTCTGTCCGCCCTCAGATCTTAACTACTGAGGCTAGAGAGCTGCAAATTGGTATGCTGATCATCCACCCTACAACCATTAAACATACGAAATAGCAGCCCTCTAGCATCAATATCTTTAATTTTATTTAAGGTTAAAGTTAGCCATAATCGTGCGTCGATATAGGCCAGGCATCCACCAGGGCCATGGCTAAGTATGGGCCGCGGCTCATATAGCATCATCACCGAGACCACCGAAAGATAGATCTGTGTTCAGTGGCATGAATTATACGCTGTACAGAAAACTGGAATGCATTATTTTTACTTGTAAATACTATACACATTTTCAGCACTCTATGTGAAATTGCCTTGTTAAAAAGATAAACATTTAACTGAATTATACAGATCTATCATTTGGAAGAGGAATTCCACGGAATTCCTTGGAATTCCTTAGAATTCCGAGAGTAAACAGACCTTTAAGGATCCGTTTCGTGAAATATCTAATGGCCTCACTTCGGAAGGTTAGAATGTTGACCCTATAGATGTGAGACATTCGAGAAAATTAGTTCGTGATCTTTGATCTTGGAAGACTGCCAGATTACATAGAGAGATCCAACAGGTTTCTCTCTCTCTTCTCTCTCTCTCTCTCTCTCTCTCTCTATCAAAAGAGAGAAGTACCCAGGAGCCAGAGAGAGAGAGAGAGGAGAGAGATAACTGTCCAAAGTGACTAGTTCTCCAACAGGTTAATTCTCTCTCTCTCTCTCTCTCTCTCTCTCTCTCTCTCTCTCTCTCTCTCTCTCTCTCATAACGAGAGGAATATACCAGGATAGAGAAAGAGAGAGAGATATATACAGTCCAAAGTGGGCTAGTTCTCCATCAGGTCAATTCTCTCTCTCTCTCTCTCTCTCTCTCTCTCTCTCTCTCTCTCTCATAACGAGAGGAAACGTACCAGGAGAGAGAGGAGAGAGAGAGAGAGAGAGAGAGAGAGAGAGAGAGAGGAGAGATAACAGTTCTAAAGTGACTAGGACTTCTCCCCCACCCATCCTCCCCCAATCCCTCACTCCCCACCCCCCTCCCCCCTCCCCCCCCCCCCCCCTCCATATTTTTCCCCGACATTATGAAATTTTCCTTTCATATGCAAATCCTCACCAGCTATGAGGAATCCTACCCACAGGTGTTCATTTAGGCAAAGCTCGTTTATCCTTTGTTTCTGCTCCTCAAAAAAAATATTAAAAAAGCAATAATATTTCTTGTCTGAAAATTTGAATAATCTGTTTATGGTTCTGAAGGAAATCAGTTTCGTGTAGAGTTAGTAATTAGATTTGTGGCTCTTCTCGTTTTCTGTTTGATAGGAAACTTATGTATTTTTTTTGCATCTTTGAACTTTTTGGTCAGACGAGTGATCTGTTGAATTGTGGGTGTATTTCAAATCTGGTTGTTGCTCATATATATATATATATATATATATATATATATATATATATATATATATATATATATATATATATAGGTGTGTGTGTGTGTGTGTGTGTGTGTGTGTGTATGTATGTAGTATAAAGCCCTACTTTTAAAAATTTTCAAGTTATTTGGCATAAGTCTGTGGACATAGTCCATTCTCAAGTCCCCACAGGGTCATGATAAATTGCATAAAGGGCGTAAGAGTGTTCTGGTATGGACTTCGGGACACGGGCCACACAACCAAGATGTCCTCCATGAAAAGTGATAGAGGGATCTATTGTATTGTAATAGAAGACATGAATGAAATCCATTTACTATAATAATATAAACCTCGAAGGAACATTATTAATCAGAATCTCATTAACATTATGAAACTGTGTCCATAGTTTTTTTGTTCATATGTTATGCTTTCGTATTTATTTTTATTCATGAATTCAGAACCCTTCTTTCTAAAAGATCAAAGGATCCGGCCTTCGTGTTGACAGATATCAAATATCTGCAAAGAATAGGAATTATATGACAGATCCTTCAGTTACAGAGGCAAGTTAGGCACAGCAGGAATTTCAGAGCGTAAAAGAGGCTCTGGATGCCGGAACTTCAAAGGGAATATTGAGAAGTGTCCCGAAGAGTCCTCAGGGATCCTGAGGGGTCAACTGGTCCAAAAATAAAGGGCCGAAAGACAAAAATCAAGTCTGGAGGTAAAATTCAATTTTTGGGAGATGAAAGCGAGGAAGACTAGGTTCCGTTTGTTGGGTAAACACAGTCGATTTACCAGTATTTATTTTATTGTCAAAGAGAGAGAGAGAGAGAGAGAGAGAGAGAGAGAGAGAGAGAGAGACATTTTCCAGGCAAAAGTCCAGAGTATCAAAGACAATGGTACAGCCAAGATTCTCCACTTTTGGGGAAGTGGACCAGGGGGCGGCTTGTATATATATAGCTCTTTGATGTTTACGTAGATTAAAATTTGCTGTTGTATGATAATGTTGTTTATAACTTTTTTATCTAGCTATCTGTCTCTCTATCTATTTTATCTATTATATATATTTATATATGTGTGTGTTTTAAAAATCTGTATGTATTCTTTCATCACCTCTCTCTCTCTCTCTCTCTCTCTCATCATCGCAAATAATTCCTCAGTACCTCATCTGCATAGAAAATAATCCACCTTTCGGAATGAATCAGGTGTTCGAGAGACCATCATTATTTAAGACGGGTTGAAGAAGAAGACATCACCACCTACCTGTCTTAATTTACATGAAGAGACAGTCAGCCACCTCTTTTATTAGGAGAGAGAGAGAGAGAGAGAGAGAGAGAGAGAGAGAGAGAGAGAGAGAGAGAGGAAGTTGGTCTCAGTCTGAGACCACTGGCTGGGACCTCTAACTTGGAACCTCTATCTTGAAGATTGAGGTTCATAGGAAGAAGTTGAGATGGGAAACTTCACACAATCTTGTGTTGTCGTGTTTACTCCATTATGAGATTTTGGCTGACGCTGAATATATTTTCTTGTTTTTAAGAGTATATACGTATATATATATATATATATATATATATATATATATATATATATATATATATATATGGTATACATATATATATTATATATATATGTATACTATAAATATATCTATATATATATATATATATGATATATATATATATATATATATATTATATATATATATATTATATATATATATATATATATATATATTTATATATTATTATTTATAGTATATAATATAATATATATATATATATATATAATATATATATATATATAATCTATATATATATATAAGCTTTTAAAAAGTCCTAGTATTCTGTAACAACAGCAAACACAGAATATATTAACAAAACCATCCCAGTTCCATTTTCCCACTGTCTTTGATACCCGGAACTTTTATACCTAGAAATACGAGTCTCTCTCTCTCTCTCTCTCTCTCTCTCTCTCTCTCTCTCTTCCCGGAGAACACGAACATAAAATTCAGTAATGTGACACTTGTTCCGTCACACACAGTTAAAAACCTGGGAGTTTTCAGGATTGTAGCATGACTTTTAATGCACATATTGACGAACTACGCAAAAGGTAACTGGCATCCTGTTATATCTAACGGAGTGAGTGATAGATTTGAGCCAGACTGTCGAGTCATGGTGTACAGTCGTTGGTACTGAGTGTCCTGAACTACTGCTTTGCGGGTCTGGGGTTCGACCAATAAAAACCCAGTTGGAAAGGGTCAAGAAAATACAAAATTTTGCCGCAAAGGTCGCCGTTGGAGGTGCCCGAAAACAGGACCATGTTACTCCAATGTTTGAAAAACTGAATTGGCTACGGATGGAGCAGAAGTACTTTTACGATATATGCCTCTTGATCTACAAAATCAGAAATAAACTTCTGCCAGAATGGCTCTTTTCCTTGCCAACGGTAGGCCAGAATCGTACTAGAACATTAACACGAGGCACCAGGATCACTTATATGTTCCGAGAACTTTGCACCGATACGGAGCGAGGCGTTCTAGGTGTGTGTGGGTCCCATGTTCTGGAACCGTCTGCCTGCTAATATCAAGCAGACGCGAAAACATATCTTCTTTTAAAATCTCATTTTGATTGCACACTTACTCCAAAAATGAGAAACTCTTCATTTTTAACCTTAGGTTCTAATCACTGTCATAAATTTTAGGAGCTTTAGAAGTATTCTCTTCTATACCGAATAGAGGTTGTGAAATTTTATCTTTGGTTGTAAACTCTGTTTACTTTATCTTTTATGAGAATTAGCTAATTTATTATTTTATGATTTGAAAGTTTTCACTTGATTGTTTTAAGGATCGTATCATTTTATGCCTATATCATTATATGTTGTTTATCTTACTGCCTTTCTGTTACATAGAGTCGAAAATTTTTATTGCATTTCCGTTTTTATGAATTCAGAGGTATTGTATGGCAATATGGCCACCTGTATAGACTAGTTTCGCAAAGTCCTGGTGATAATGGAGTACTGTTTATTATGTAAAAAAACTCTAAATAAAGCTATGAATAGACCTGTGTTACTCAAGAAAGAGTAAAAATTATGTAATAGCCATTTTTAATGGAATAAAGAATATGACTTGACTTTGACTTTGACTCTCTCTCTTGAGCTTGGGACAGTAAGTTAAACAATAAATTGAATTTCGTTCCCACTTTACTTTTGTCTTTTGGCTCCCTTTCTTTTTTTTATCTTTTTTAGCTAAGTGAACCACTTAGGACCCCTTAGGACCGTCCTCCCAAAACCTCCCCCTTTGAAGTGCCGCCGTTGAGGGTCTGTTTTTCGTTCCAAAATTCCTGCTGTGTCTACCTGGCCTCTGTACCTGAAGGATGTTTTATTTAATTCGTTTGCTGTTTCAGTGAAGGCGTATTTCAGAGCCAGTTCATTCTCGGCAGACATTGATATCTGTCAACACAAAGGCCTGAATCCTTTGATGTTATGGATGGGTTCTGAAGTCAGGAATGATATAGATATAATATATTTATATAAAAAAAATAGTTTCAAGGTCTTACTATGATTCTTAACAAATAATATTATTGAAGTATATGGATTTTATTTATGTCTTCTATAACAATACACTGGATCCTTCTATCACTCTCCAGGAAGGTTACATCTTGGTTTAATGGACAGAGTCCCGATGTCCACACCAGAACGCTTATTCCCTTTTTAACGATTTACCAGGTGCACTTAGTGACAGATGACTGGCTTAAGAACACAGCTGATTGAATTGGCAGAGATTTAGCATTAAAAAAGTTTTTGATTTATACACTATATATATATATATATATATATATATATATATATATATATATATATATATATATACCATATATATATATATATATATATATAATATATATAGTGTATAAATCAATGAGGACGGAGTGTCCATGGAAGCTAACAAAATTTTTGTAGGTTGATAAAAATCTGTCAGGTTCAAATGAGGTCTTGTTACTAAGTGTATCATTGCACAGAGGAATTGTGCAAGTGATCATGCCTAATATATAAAATATATATATATATATATCTATATATATATATATATATATATATTATATATATTTATATATATATATATATATATATATATATATATATATATATATATATATATATATATACATATATATATATATATATATATATATATATATATTGTATATATATTATTATATATATATATATAATTATATATATTAGACATGATCACTTGCACAATTCCTCTGTGCAATGATACAATTTTAGTAACAAGACCTCATTTGAACCTGACAGATTTTTATCAACCTACAAAAATTTTGTTAGCTTCCATGGACTCCGTCCTCATTGGCTGTATATACATCAAAATCAGGTGTAACCAGAATGCACCCCCCACCTCCTACCCCATCCCCCTACCCCTCACCCTACCCCACCCCCGCCCCTCACCCGCAAAAGAACCTGGGCAAAACAAGCATAGTATATATACTGGGCGTCCTCGAATTTCTTATAGCGGAGGGAAACTTGATCCAAGCCAGATGCTGCGAAGTTTCTCTCCCCTGCCCCCCCCCCCCCCACCCCCCCCCTCCTCTCTCTCTCTCTCTCTCTCTCTCTCCTCTCTCTCTCTCTCTCTCTCTCTTCTAATTAAAAAAAGGTGGCTGATGGTCTCTTCCTCAAGTTAAAATAAGACAGGTGGTGATGTCTTCTTCTTCAGCCTACTAAGAAATAGTGATGGTCTCTCGAAGAGAGAGAGAGAGAGAGAGAGAGAGAGAGAGAGAGAGAGAGAGAGAGGAGAGTAGGCTTAACTATTAGATGAAATGTTGAGTATAAAAGCAAATAATAAAGAGAGAGAGATAAGAGAGAGAGAGAGAGAAAGAGAGAGAGAGAGAGAGAGAGATAAAAATTTAATTTTGATGAAATGGGTAGTTTAAGCACAAAGAATAAGAAAGAGCAAGAGAAGGCTTAATAAAAAAAAAAAAAAAAAAAAAAAGCTGTGATAAATTAAGCATCATACACAAAGACGAGAGAGAGAGAGAGAGCAGGCAATAAGGAACCTAATTAGAGAAATCAACGGGTTATTGACAATGCAATTGCAGACCCAAATACTAATTCAGACCTTCACTGGCACACTTGCAAAAGCTTGTCTTTTCAACCTTCAAAGTGGGTTTATTTCATTAAGATTTGACGCCATTAACTTTTTTTGCTAAGTATTTTCAGTTTCAGCATCACTGGGAATTGAGGAATTAGTGTTCTCTGCCGATTATCTGCTTTCTCTGTAATTGCCAACAGTGTACAACCTGGTGTACATTCCATTCATGTTTCTTAGTGTTCATTCCATTCAAGAAACTTAGTGTACTTTTCATTCAAGAAACATTGTGTACAAACTGGTGTACATTGCATTCATGAAACCCAGCGTACAATACACAATCCATTCCTTCTTGGCCAAGGCAAAAGAAACCTTTGTAAATACACATTCACGTCCGTCGGTGCCATAGTAAACCAGGCGCCACGTAGCTGGGCGTAAATCTATCTCCGATACGCCGTTAATGCTTATGAGGGGGACTTCTCCGCGATATCACGGGCCCGAGTGTGAGAAGTATAGCGATCGCCCAGAAAACGAACGGCGGATATGGACGTGGAACAGAAGTTGGCTTTCGCCCCAAGGAACGCTGCCCAGCTGTTGTTGTTTTGGGGTTGGGGCAGGGGGGGGGGGGGGGGGTGGGGGGGGGGGGGGGGGGGGTGGTTGTGGGGGGGGGGGGGGGGGGGGGGTTGGTTGCGTGGGGAGTGGGTGTGGGAAGGTGAATACGGGGTACTGCGACACCGTAACCATGTTTATGGTTTATTGTTGGTATTACATATTTTTGTCTATTACTTGTTTATTGAATGTGTCTTTTTAATTATTCTGTTGCCTCTTTGGTTATCAGATTTATTCCTATAAATATTACTTTATTTGTTTATTTTTATTTGTATGCTCTTATTTTTAATTTACATGTTTATTTAGTCATCTGTATATATATATATATATATATATATATATATATATATATAATACTATATATATATATATATATATATATATATATATATATATATATATATATATATATATATATATACCTGTAGTTCTGTAAATAATTTTAAGAAGATTATTTTAAAGTATAATCTAGCACAACGAACTACAACTTATTTCCAAGATAACGTTAATAATGAAACTTGTCAGCAACAACTCCCCCCCCCCCCCCCCACCCCCTGTCTCCCCAACCCCCCAAAACCCGAAAAATAAACACTTTTGTCTACCGAGAATCTCTGTACATCTCGTAAAAATCAACGTATTTACTTTTAAATATAACCAGATATACTTCATAAGTTATCAACAAAATATTCTCCCCAGGTCGAAACTTTGATAATTAATTGCAATTTTATGGAAATAAAACAATACTTTTTTAATTATTTCTTCGGCGCAGGCAAGTTTGCTGTGCAGTTTGCTGCGTCCTATAATGAAGGCTAACGAAAAGAGATCGGTGGTCTCGGTATAATGCTGCATGAGCCGCGGCCCATGAAATTTTAACCATGGCCCGGCGGTGGCTTGGCCTTTATCGCTGCCAGATGCATGAGTATAGCTAAAAACTTTTTTTAGCCTTTGAATAAGATAAAAAAAAAACAAGCCACTGAGGCTAGAGGGCTGCAATTTGTATATTTTTTTGATGATTGGAGGGTGGATGATCAGCATATCAATTTGCAGCCCTCTAACCTCAGTGTTTGTTTAAGATCTGAGGGTGGTAAATAGACAAAGCCAGCACAATAGTTTTTCAAAAAACTAACTAAAACGATGTATTTGTAGATGGAGCCGTATAACATTTATATACCATTATCTAAAAAATAAAAAAAACAAAATTGCTGTAATAATTATTAAATTGCTTTTAAGCGCTCACGACCTTAATATCTTATTCTTATTTTCAAAAGTTAGAAACCTGTAGCTTTTAGCTTTATGCCAAACCGGTAAAATTCATTTTGGGAAAATACTTTTCAGTATACTTCAGAAATTCACTGAGTGCCAAACTTCCTCCATTTTGCCACTGAAAAAATCAGTCAATCAATAGAAATTGAATAACTGTATCACGATAATTTGGAACACGATGGATATATAGATAAAGGCAAAATCCACCAAGGAAACCGCTGCGAGGCCTCTCGACTATTCGTCCTTTTCTGCTTAGTGAAGACGAGAAGTCGAAAGGCCTCGCATTGGTCATTTCATTGTTTCACTTCCCTTTTCTCGATTTTGCCTTTCTTTTTCAATAGAACGTGAATATTTTTGACAGCATAATTACCACCATTAACTTCCTTTAACAGATTTTTATTTTAGTAGAATCAAATCTCAAAATCTATACGATTTATTATGATACGAAATAGTTGATTTAAAATAATTGGATAAAACTTGAAAATCAATTGTAACTTGTTGTTCACGAAAGTTCTATTTTTCTTACTCACCTCTGTATTTCAGTTCTCTTTCTAGTATTTTATTTCATCTTTACTTTTATTCACATGCTCTCACTATTATAGGGACAGGTGTAAACGACGAGGGGGGAGGGTTGCGGAGGGTGGTATGAGGGTAGGTTATATGATGATATACCTCTACTATGTAACCAATCAGAATCAAAATATAATGCTGGGTAATTCTGTATGAGAAGCTTTCATAAATAAGCATTGTCCAAAGTATTCATATTAACTGTTAAAAGCTCAGGAAATAATTTAGACAAAAATTAATGAAACTGAACGTGGATTATAAATCAGATATCGTCATTATTGTCGTTTATTGGTTCGTCTTTTGCCCCAGATTTAGTCATTACTGTTATGGAATGGCGTTATTGAAACGAGAGAGAGAGAGAGAGAGAGAGAGAGAGAGAGAGAGAGAGAGAGAGAGAGAGACTTATAGAAATGGTTCCATTATTCAAGTACTTTGGAGAGAGAGAGAGAGAGAGAGAGAGAGAGAGAGAGAAAGATTAAAAAATTAATTTCATTACTCAAATACTAATAACGAGAGAGAGAGAGAGAGAGAGAGGAGAGAGAGAGAGAGAGACGATTGCTGACGAGAGAAGGTGGAGTGGAGGAGGAGTTAGGGAGGGAGAGAGAGGAAGAGAGGAAGATAGATTGAGCGGAGAGAGAAGAGAGAGAGAGAGTGAGAGAAAGGGGATTAACAAGAAGACTTATAGAAATAGTTCCATTATCCAAAATACATAAGTAGAGAGAGAGTTTGTTCGAGAAATTATGGAGAGAGAGAGAGAGAGAGAGAGAGAGAGAGAGAGAGAGAGAGAGAGAGAGAGAGTGTCCCACCAATCCATATTAGAGTCAGTCGTGCTAATTCGTAGATGGGGTTTGGAATCCACGGCGCTCAGGCGGTCCACGCTTCGTAATTGGGATGCGATGGGGTCATTCCGAATTCGATTACTGACCCTCCGCACAGGGGTCTCTGGAATTATGATGACGAGTTACCGACCTCGCGTCTTGACTCGCTCGGCGAGGTAGTACCCAGGGAGTGTTGGGCGAGTGAATATTTTTATTAAAAACAATGTGTGATTGGTTAGTTGGTGGAATTCTAAGTGAGGGGGAAGTTGTTCCGTAAGCAAGAACACATAGAAGAGGTTCATCAGCTGTCTTGGGAATAGTGGAGGAATTAGGAGGATAACGTTCCTAGAAGTTATGGTGGGAATGTAGGGCAAACGTTTCTAGTAATTATGGTGAGAATTTAGGGCAAATGTTTCTAGGAATTTTTGTGGAAATGAAGGTCAAACGTCTCCAGGTAATTGTTTGGAATTGAAGGGCAAAAGATTCTGGGAATTATGGTAGGAATGAAGGTCAAATGTTTCTAGGAATTATGGTGGGATGAAGGGCAAAACGTTTTCCTAGGAAAAGTTATGGTGGGAATGAAGGGCAAGCCCAATTCATTCCTAAGAATTATGATGGGAATGAAGGACAAACGTTCCTAGGAATTAAAAATATGGGGAATGAGGACAAACGTTTCCTAGGAATTTATGATGGATGGGATGAAGGGACGTTTTTTCCTAGGAATTATGGAGGAATTGGAGGACTAAACTTTCCCAGGAAGTATGGTGGGAATGAAGGGCAAATGTTCCTAAGAATTATGGCGGGAATGAAGGGCAAACGTTCCTAGGAATTATGGTGGGAATGAAGGGCAAAAGTTTCTAGGAATTATGGTGGGAATGAAGGGCAAAAATTCCTAAGAATCATGGTGGGAATGAAGGGCAAACCTTTCCGGGATAGTGATGGAATTGAATGATAAAACGTTTCCCTATTATAACCGATACGCCTGAAAATTTAAAACCAATTCCTTGACGCCTGAAAATCCAGAGCATTTTCCAGCGTTAGTAATTCATGCTAATGACTTTTATGTATTATTATTATTATTATTATTATTATTATTATTATTATTATTATATATTATTATTATTATTATTATATATAATTCCGCCTATTTCATATGATAATGGGTCTATATTAATTAGCCATTAACTGTGACTAGTCTTGATATCAATTGTCTCTTTCTGCCAAAAATGTTTCCAGTATCGATGTCCACTTTTCGGACACGATCCTGTCTGTGCGCGCTGACCATCTCAGGCCGTCAGAGATAAGAACTCAGAAAGGAGAGAGAGAGAGAGAGAGAGAGAGAGAGACCGAGAGAGAGAGAGAGAGAGAGAGAGATCCTTTAAGGAACTGCCCATCTTTACTCACTGTTGAGGTAGATTGGAAGTGAATGATTTTTTGTTATAAAACTGGGTATACCGAGAGAGAGAGAGAGAGAGAGAGAGAGAGAGAGAGAGAGAGAGAGAGAGAGAGAATCACTCTCTATACAAGAGTTCCTTTAAGGTATTGTCCACTATACACAATGTTACGGTAGACTCGAAATAATTGATTGACTTTTAATAAGAACGCACGAGAGAGAGAGAGAGAGAGAGAGAGAGAGAGAGAGAGAGAGAGAGAGAGAGAGAGAGAGGCTCTATAGATAAGAGTCTCTTTTAAAGTTCTGTCAGCTCCCTCTTCAAAAATGGAGTCATTGATTTGGGGGGCACTGTCTGTACCATCTGGGAAACGACTGAGGAATTGACAATGAAGGTATTGTTTCAAAGTTTCAAATAATGCTGTTTCTTTTCGTTTGTTTTTTTTTTTTCTCGTGAATATTCCTCAATTTGAGCTTTAATCATTCGCGGTTCTGTCAGGATCTTATCTTTTCCTGATGACTTGAAGACATTGATGGGATTCGATTATATATACATGTTATCTTTTAATCATGACTCTACGACATAGATGGGATTCTTTTGTGTATATGTATATATATATATATATATATATATATATATATATATATATATATATATATATAATAAATAATTATCACATCACCGTTGATTCATATAAATCATTCGAGCTACAAATGTCCTTTAATATCTAATTCGCTCTACCTCGGAATTGATATATTTTCCTATATGTACCGAAGGGGAATAATTTTTAGTTGATTATAATTTCGTCCCCTCATGGGATCAAACCACTGTCAAGTGGACGGGAACGAAATCAGGATGGACAGTGACGTTGCCGAATCGGCAAACAGAGAGGCTATAAATTTATATCAATTCCAACCTTACAAATCACCGTCGAACTTGGTGTTTTCGTAATTAGAATCGATATGAAACCCCCTCTACCATGTTAACCGATTCGAACATTTGACCCACGTAGCCTTGTTATGAATAATTATCACATCACCGTGATTCATATAAATCATTCGAGCTACAAATGTCCTTTAATATCTAATTCGCTTTACCTCGGAAATCGAATTATTATTTTTCAGATATGTACCAAAGGGGAATTTTTAGTTGATGATAATTTCGTCCCCTCATGGGATCGAACCACTGTCCAGTGGACAGGAACGAAATCAGGACAGACAGTGACGTTGCCGAATCGGCCAACAGAGAGGCTATAAGTCCTGATTTTGTTCCCGTCCACTGGACAGTGGTTCGATCCCATGAGGGGACGAAATTATTATCAACTAAAAATTCCCTTCGTATCAGTCTCTCTTGAGAGTTCACATAGGCAGGATGTATGTTCCACGTCTCCTGAGGGACACTTTTGAAAGACTTATCTCCAAAGAGAGATGGAACATATATCCTGCCTACGTGAACTCTCGAGAGAGACTGAGAGTTTCCAGCCTGTCATTGGCTTATCAACAGCCAATCAAGAGTGACGAAAGGGACTGGCCTAGACATCGAATGCATGGTTGATGTGAATCTACTATAGTCTAAATCACAAACTCATTTCTGAACCTTACTACGTCAATATGCTTTATAACTGTTAACCAATTCCTCGTTAGACGAGCCGTTTTCGAGCGCCTCGGTGGCATGGTCGGTTTGGTCTTGGCCTGCCACCTCGATGACCGCAAGTTCAATTCTTGGGCATTCCCTGGGGGGGTTAGAGATGTGTATTTCTGGTGGTAGAAATTTGTTTCTGGTGATTAGAAACTTAATTTCTCGATATAATGTGGTTCGGGTTCCACAGTAAGCTGTAGGTCCCGTTGCTAGGTATCCAGTTGGTTCCTAGCCACGTAAAAATATCTAATCCTTCGTGCCAGCCCTAGGAGAGATGTTAATCAGGTTAGTGGTCTGGTTAAACTATGATATACTTAAGTTTATAACTTTTCCCTAACTTCGTACGAAATTCCTGTTCACTCTCAATAACGTTATAGCAGCTTTTAAAAACATTTAAATAAGATGAAAGCTACACAATTTTTGCCACAGAATAATGAATTCTTCAATTCTATTTTTGTAGAAAGAAAACTAATGTGCCAGGTTTGTCTGTCCGCCCTCAGATCTTAAAAACAAATGAGGCCAGAGGGCTGCAAATTGGTATGTTGATCATCCACCCTCCAATCATCAAACATACGAATTGCAGCCCTCTTGTCTCAATATCTTTAATGTTATTTAAGGTGAAAGTTAGCCATAATCGTCTGTCGATGTAGGCCAGGCCACCACCGGGCCATAGTTAAAGTTTTATGTGTTCAGTGGCATGGATTATACGCTGTACAGAAAACTCGAATGCATTAGTTTTACTTTTTTTTTTTTTTAATACGATACAATTTTTCAATGCTCTATGTGAAATTGGCCCTTGTTAAAAAGATAAACATTTAACTGAATTATACAAATCTATCATTTGGAAGAGGAATTCCTTGCCCCCAATTCGAGAGTAAACAGACCCTAAGAATCCATTTCGTGGAATATCTAATGGCCTCCCTTCGGAAGGTTAGAATGTTGACCTATAGATGTGAGACATTCGACAAAATTTAGTTCGTGATCTTTGATCTTGGAAGACTGCCCGTACGTCGAGAGATCCAACAGGTCTCTCTCCTCTCGTCCTCTTTCTCTCCGTCTCGTCCTCATCCTCATCTCTCCTCCTCCCTCTCCTCTCCTCTGTCTCTTCTCCTCTCTCTCTCTATATATATATATATATGATATATATACTATACTATATATAATATATATATACTATAATGGATATCTATATATAATTATAGTCTCAGTAATTGGGCGGCTACTTGGAAATCTTAGCTTGATGATGAATAATAGTGCCAAGACTAGGAAGAGCATTCTTTAATATTACGAGCTTTCGAGGTTTAAAACCTCATCTTCAGGCTGAAAAAATGACAAGGATGAGAAATCACTAAAAATTACATTAAAATGAATTGTCTGATTAAAAGCTTCAGTAAAAACATAAAATAAAACGAACATCACATACAAACTAAAAATTAAAAATTACGAAAAAACTAAAACAAAACGCAAGTCATACAAAAACAGTAATAAAAATGAAAATAATATGAAAGGTAAACAAACACTACCCTCAAAAATAAAATGGCTAACGACCCACTTTGTGTACCTACTATGAAACTATATGATAGCTAGTTGAATACCGGAGGTAAATTTGAGACTTCCGTTTATAGGAAAAAGTACTTTTACTGGCTTGGGATTGAATTATCTTAGTTTTTCACCAAAGTTTTTTAAACTTAATTCAATACGTACTATTGATAAATAGAGCTTTACAATGTCTGTTGTGATTTTTAATTTATTTCATCAAGATATGGTCTTCCTCCAGAATTATTTTTACGAAAATTCTTATCCCGTATTTGTCTTTTACAAAGTTCTGAAACAATTTTCTACATGAGAAATTTGTCCCAGACCGGTGTACAGTACTGCTAGTAAAGATGTAAAGTATATTAAATTGCCTTTCCTTGGTCATAGTAGCTACTTGGTACGAAAAAAGTTGCAAGAAATACTTAAGCATAGTTTTCCTCAAGTTAGTTTCAGATTTGTTTTTACTAACCCTTTTACTGTAGGATCACTTTTGAGGAGAAGCCTGCTCTTCCTGTGGACCTTAATTCGAGTGTCGTTTACTTGTTTACCTGTTCGCAGTGTGGTCTGCGATACGTGGGATCCAGTTCCCGCTGGCTTAGACACAGAATTTTGGAACACAGAGGTCTTTCCGTTAGAACTAGGTTTCCTCTTTCTAAACCACCATTTTCGCATAAGGGATCACAGTTTAGCACAGGACCATCCTTTCACTCACCTAGATTTTAGAGTACTGTCTTTTTGCTCAAATAGGCCTCGGAACCTTTTAATTCAGAGTCGCTGTTTATTAAGAAAATGAAAACCGGAATTGAACAACAACTCGTTCCGGTATTCAACTAGCTATCATATAGTTTCATAGTAGGTACACAAGTGGGTTGTTAGCATTTTATTTTGAGTGTAGTTGTTTACCTTTCATATTATTTTCATTTTTATTACTGTTTTTGTATGACTTGCGTTTTGTTTAGTTTTTCGTAATTTTTAATTTTTAGTTTGTTTGTGATGTTCGTTTTATTTTATGTTTTTACTGAAGCTTTTAATCAGACAATTTCATTTTAAAGTAATTTTTAGTGATTTCTCATCCTGTCATTTTTTCAGCCTGAAGATGAGGTTTTTAAACCTCGAAAGCTCGTAATATTAAAGAATGTTCTTCCTAGTCTTGGCATATTATTCATCATCAAGCCATATATCTATATATAATATATATATTATATATATATATATATATATAATATATATATATATATGTTTATGTATGTATGTATGTATCTGTATCTGATTGTATACATCAACTCCATTCAATCTCCATCTGACTTCCATATTCCATTTAACTCATAAAACAAGCCAAGATTTTCCATCCCCATGACTTCTCCCCCTCCTCCCCCCCAATCCCTCACCCCCCATCCCCCCTCCCTCCATATTTTTCACCGACATTATGAAATTCCTTTCATATGCAAATCCTCACCAGCTATGAGGAATCCTACCCACGGTGTTCATTTAGGCAAAGCTCGTTTATCCTTTGTTTCTTGCTCCTTAAAAAATATTTTAAAAAGGAATAATATTTCTTGTCTGAAAATTTGCATAATCTGTTTATGGTTCTGAAGACTCCGTTTCGTCTAGAGTTAGTAATTAGATTTGTGGCTCTTCTCGTTTTCTGTTTGGAGGAAACTATGTATTTTTCTCGTTTTCTGTTTGGGGAAACTATGTATTTTTTTTTTTTTTTTTTTTTGCATCTTGTAAACTTTTTTGGCAGATGAGTGATCTGTTGAATTGTGGGTGTATTTCAATCTGGCTGTTGCTCATTAGATATATATATATATATATATATATATATATATATATATATATTATATATATATATATACTATATATATATATATATAAATATATATGATAATATATATATAAAACCATACTTTTAAAAAATTTCAAGTTATTTGGCATGCAAGTCCCCACGGGGTCATAGTAAATTGCATAAAGGGTGTAAGAGTTCTGGTGTGGACTTCGGGACACGATCCACACAACCAAGATGTCATCCATGAAAGTGATAGAGGGATCTATTGTATTGTATCAGAAGACATGTATGAAATCCATTTGCTATGATGATATCTACCTTGAAAGACATTAGTATTAGTTCAGAATCTCATTATCATCTTGGAACTGTGTCCATAGTTTTTTGTTCATATGTTATGCTTTCGTATTTTATTCATGAATTCAGAACCCTTCTTTCTAAAAGATCAAAGGATCCATGCCTTCGTGATGACAGAACTCAAATATCTACAAAGAACTGAGGAATTATATATGACAGATCCTTCAGTTACAGAGGCCAGGTAGGCACAGCCGGAATTTTGGAGCGTAAAAGAGGCTCTCGATGCCGGAACTTCAAAGGGAATATTGAGAAGTGTCCCGGAGAGTCCTCAGGGATCCTGAGGGGTCCACTGGTCCAAAAAAAAAGGGTCGAAAGACAAAAATCAAGTGGGGAGGTAAAATTCCATTTTTGTGAGTGAAAGCGAGGAAGGCTAGGTTCCGTTTGTTGGGTAAACACAGTCGATTTACTATTTATTTTATTGTCAGAGAGAGAGAGAGAGAGAGAGAGAGGAAGTTAAGGTCTCAGTCTGATGAGACCACTGACTGGGACCTTTAACTTGGAACCTCTAGCTTGAAGTTTGTGAGGTTCTTAGGAAGAAGTTGAGGTGGAAACTTCACACAATGTTGTGTTGTCGTGTTTGTTACTTCCATTATGAGATTTTGGCTGACGCTGAATATATTATGGTTTTAAGAGTAAGTATACATATATATATATATATATATATATATATATATATATATATAGTATTATATTATATAATATATATAAAAGCTTTTAAAAAGTCCAGTATTCTGTAACAACAGCAAACACAGATATATTTACAATCCATCCCAGTTCCATTTTCCCGCTGTCTTTGATACCCGGAACTTTTTTTTTACCTAGAAAATGCGAGAGCCTCTCTCTCTCTCTCTCTCTCTCTCTCTCTCTCTCTCTCTCTATAGTGAACTCGGGACAGCAAGATAAACAATAAATTGAATTCCCTTCCCACTTTAGTTTTGTCTTTCGGCTCCTTTTTTTTTGGCTAAGTGAACCACTTAGGACCCCCTTAGGACCATCCTCCCAAAACCAAAACCTCCCCTTTGAAGTACCGCCGTTGAGGGCCGGTTTTTTTGTTTTTCGTTCCAAAAACCATTCCCGCTGTTGGCCTACCTGGCCTCTGTACCTGAAGGATGTTTCATTTAATTTTTTTTTCGTTTGCTGTTTCAGTGGAGGCGTATTCAGAGTTAGTTCAGTTCTCTGCAGACATTGATATCTGTCAACACAAAGGCCTGAATCCTTTGATGTTATGGATGGTTCTGAAGTCGGAATGAAATAAATATAACATATGTATAAGAGTTTCCAGATCTTACTATGATTCTTAACAAATAATATTATTGTACTATATGGATTTGATTTATGTCTTCTATAACAATACATTGGGTCCTTCTATCACTCTCCAGGAAGGGTTACATCTTGGTTTAATGGACAGAGTTCCGATGTCCACACCAGAACGGTTATTCCCTTTTTAGCGATTTACCAGGTGCCCGTAGTGACAGATGACTGGCTTAAGAACACAGCTGATTGAAATTGGCAGAGATTTAGCATTAAAAAAGTTTTTGATTTATATACTAATATATATATCTATATATATATATATATATATATATATATATATATATATATATATATATATATATTTATATATATTAGACATGATCATTTGTACAATGCCTCTGTGCAATGATACACTTAGTAACAAGACCTCATTTGAAGCCAGACAGATTTTTATCCACCTCCAAAAAAACTTTGTTAGCTGCCAAGGACTTTCCGTCCTCATTGTCTGTATATACATCAAAATCAAATGTAGCCAAGAATGCGCCTCCCACCTCCCACCCCCCATCCCACCCCACCCCCACCCTGCCCCCAAAAGAACCTGGGCAAAACAAGCATAGTATATATATTGGGCGTCCTCGAATTTCTCATAGCGGAGGGAAATTTGATCCAAGCCAGATGCTGCGAAGTTTCTCTCCTTCCCCCCTCTCCTCCACAAAACATTCGGGGTGAGAACTTCACAAAAACTTCAAGATGAAGGTCCCAGTTAAAGATCTCAGACTGAGACCAACAACTTTCTCTCTCTCTCTCTCTCCTTATTAAAAAAGGTGGCTGATGGTCTCTTCCTCAAGTTAAAATAAGACTGGTGGTGATGTCTTCTTGTCTTCTTCTTCTTCAGACCTACAGAAATAGTGATGGTCTCTCGAACACCTGACTCGTCCTCTCGAACACCTGACTCGTCCTGTGAGGTGGATTTCTTTCTCAGCAGATGAGGTATTGAGTAATCAGTTGCGGTTAGGATAGAGAGAGAGAGAGAGAGAGAGAGAGAGAGAGAGAGAGAGAGAGAGAGAGAGAGATTAGGTTTAACTTTGATGAAATGGGGAATTAAGCACAAAGAAGAGAGAGAGAGAGAGAGAATTTAATTTTGATGAAATGGGTAGTTTAAGCACAAGAATAAGAAGAGCAAGAGAAGGCTTAATGGCAGTGATAAATTAAGCACATACACAGAGAACTAACGAGAGAGAGAGAGAGAGAAGAGAGAGAGAGAGCAGAGGAATAAGGAACCTAATGAGAGAAACTCAAGGTTTATTTTACTGTGCAATTGCAGAGCCAAAATACTTCCTTTCCAGCAGACTAATTCAGAACATTCACTTGCATACTTGCAAAGCTTGTCCTTTCCACCTTCAAAGTGGGTTTCTTTCATTAGATTTGACGCCATTAACTTTTTTGCTATTGGCAATTGAGGGGTTAGTGTTCTCTGCCGATATCTTTTTCTCTATAATTGCCAACAGTGTGCAACCTGGTGTACATCCCCTTCAAGAAACCCAGCGTACAATACACAATCCATTCATTCCTGGCCAAGGCAAAAGAAACCTTTGTAAATACACATTCTCGTCCGTCGCTGCCATAGTAAACCAGGCGCCGCCTAGCTGGGCGTAAATCGATCTCCGATACGCCGTTTAATGCTTATGAGGGGGACTGTTCCTCCCGATATTGGCTACATATATATAATATCACGGGCCGAGTGTGAGAAGTGTAGCCGATCGCCCAGAAACGAACGGCGGATATGGACGTGGAACAAAGTTGGCTTTTGCCGTAGGGAACACTGCTAGCGGTTGTTTGTTTTGGGGTTGGGGGCAGGGGGGGCGGGTGTCGTGGGGAGTTGGGGTATGGGAAGGTGATTACAGGGTACCGCGTCACCGTAACCATGTTTATGGTTTTTTATTGTAATTAGATATTTATCCATTTGTTTGTTTATTGAATGTATTTTCTTCATTATTCTGTTTGCCTCTTTGGTTATCAGATTTATTCCTATGAATATTTCTTTATTTGTTCATTTTATTTATGCTCTTATTTTGAATTTACATGTTTATTTAGTCATCTGTATATATATATATAGTATATATATATATATATATATATATATATATATATATATATATATACAGTATATCCCTGTATTTCTGTAAATAATTAAGAACATGATTATTAAAGTATAATCTAGCACAACGAACTACAACTCTTTCCAAGATAACCGTTAATGAGAAACTGTCACTAACACCCCCCCTCGCCCCATCCCCAAAACCTGAAAAATAAACACTTTTGTCTACTGAGAATCTCTTTGTATATCTCGTAAAAATCCACATATTTACTTTTAAATATAAACAGATATATACTTCATAAGTTATCAACAAAATATTCTCCCCCTGTCGAAACTTTGATAATTAATTGCAATTTTATGGAAATAAAACTATAATTTTTTAATTATTTTAAAACAAGCTTTTTATACCGGTTTGTAATTTTAAAACAAGCTTTTTATGCCAGTTTGTATAAGCAAATATTATCAGTATTTGTCAAGAAAAACAAGTAAAAAAAATACCCCGAGTTTCTTCGGCACAGTCAAGTTTGCTGTACAGCTGCTGCGTCCTATAATCAAGGCTAACGGAAAGAGATCTGTCTTTCGGTGGTCTCGGTATAATGCTGCATGAGCCGCGGCCCATGAAATTTTAACCACAGCCCGTCGGTGGCCTGGCCTTTATCGCTGCCAGATCGCATGATTATGGCTAACTTTAACCTTGAATAAGGTAAAAGCCACTGAGGCTAGAGGGCTGCAATTTGGTATGTTTGATGATTGGAGGGTGGATGATCAGCATATCAATTTGCAGCCCTCTAGCCTCAGTGGTTGTTAAGGTCTGAGGGCGGAAATAGACAAAGCCGGCACAATAGTTTTTTCAAAAAACTAAAACGATGTATTTATAGATGGAGCCGTATAACATTTATATACGTTACCTAAAAAATTAAAAAATGCTGTAATAATTATTAAAACGTTTCTAAGTGCTCACGACCCTAATCTCTTAATCCCCTTATTTTCAAAAGTTAGAAACCTGTAGCTTTTAGCTTTATGCCAAACCGGTAAAATTCATTTTGGGAAAATACTTTTCAGTATACTTCAGAATTCACTGAATGCCAAACTTCCTCCATTTTGCCACAGAAAAATCAGTCAATCATCAATAGAAATTGAATAACTTTATCACGAAAATTTTGAACACGATGAATATATAAATATAGGCAAAATCCACCAAGGAAACCGCTGCGAGGCTTCTCGGACTATACGTCCTTTTCTGCTTAGTAAAGGACGACTAAGTCGAAATGCCTCGCACACTTCATTGTTTCACTTCCCTTTTCTGGATTTTGCCTTTCTTTATCAATAGAACGTGAATATTTTTGACAGCATAATTAGCACCATTAACTTCTCTCAACAGAATATTATTTTAGTAGAATCAAGTCTGAAAATATATATGATTTACTGTGATATGAAATATCTGATTTAAAATAATTGGACAAAACTTGAAAAATCATTGTAAATTGCTGTTTATGAAAGTTCTATTTTCTTACTCACCTCTGAATTTCAATTCTCTTTCTAGTATTTATTTCATCTTTACTTTTATTCACATGCTCTCACTATTATAGGGACCGGTGTAACGACGAGGGGGGAGGGTTGGGGAGGGGGGTATGAGGGTGGTTATATGTGATGATACCTCTATTATGTAACCAATCAGAATCAAAATATAATGCTGGGTAATTCTGTATGAGACCCTTTCATAAATAAGCATTTTCAAAGTATTCATTTTAACTGTTAAAAGTTGTGGAGCAATTAGACAAAATTAATGAAACTGAACGTGGATTATAAATCAGATATCTTCATTATTGTCGTTTATTGGTTCGTCTTCTCTGCCCAAGATTTAGTCATTACCTTTATGGAATTGTGTTATTGAAACGAGAGAGAGAGAGAGAGAACTTTAAAAATGAATTTCATTACTCAAATACTAATAACGAGAGAGAGAGAGAGAGAGAGAGAGAGAGAGAGAGAGAGAGAGAGAGAGAGAGACTTTAAAAAATTGAATTCATTACTCAAATACTAATAGAGAGAGAGAGAGAGAGAGAGAGAAGATGAGAGAGACGAGAGAGAGAGAGAGAAAGGGATAACAAGAAGACTTATAGAAATAGTTCCATTATCCAAATACATAAGTAGAGAGAGAGATTCCGAGAAATTACTGGAGAGAGAGAGAGAGAGAGAGAGAGAGAGAGAGAGAGAGAGAGAGAGAGAGAGAGAGAGAGATAAGTGTCCCTCCCAATCCATATTAGAGTCAGTCGTGCTAATTCGTAGATGGGGTTTGGAATCGACGACGTTCAGGAGGTCCGGCTTCGTAATTGGATGCGAGGGGTCATTCCGAATTCGATTACTGACCCTCCGCACAGGGGTCGCTGGAATTATGATGACGAGTGAGTGACCTCGCGTCTTAACTCGCTCGGCGAGGTAGTAGTACCTAGGGAGTGTTGGGCGAGTGAATATTTTTAAAAACAATGTGATTGGTTAGTCGGTGGAATTCTAAGTGAGGGGGAATTGATCCGTAAGCAAGAAAACGTAGAAGAGTTTCAACAGTTGTCTTGGGGATAGTGGAGGAATTGGAGGATAAACGTTCCTAGGAATTATGGTGGGAATGAAGGGCAAACGTTTCTAGTAATTATGGTGGGAATTTAGGGCAAATGTTTCTAGGAATTATTGTGGAAATGAAGGTCAAACGTTTCCAGGAATTGTTTTGGAATTGAAGGGCAAACGATTCTGGGAATTATGGTAGGAATGAAGGTCAAATGTTTCTAGGAATTATGGTGGGAATGAAGGGCAAACGTTCCTAGGAATTATGGTGGGAATGAAGGGCAAGCATTCCTAGGAATTATGATGGGAATGAAGGACAAACGTTCCTAGGAATTATGATGGGAATGAAGGACAAACGTTCCTAGGAATTATGATGGGAATGAAGGACAAACGTTCCTAGGAATTATGGAGGATAAACGTTCCCAGGAAGTATGGTGGGAATGAAGGGCAAATGTTTTTAGGAATTATGGTGGGAATGAAGGGGCAAACGTTCCTAGGAATTATGGTGGGAATGAAGCCCAAACGTTTCTAGGAATTATGGTGGGAATGAAGCGGCAAAAGTTTTTTGGAATTATGTGGGAATTGAAGGGCAAAGTTTTGGGAATTATGGTTGGAATGAAGGGGCAAACGTGCCTAGGATTGTGGAGAATTTTGAAGGGCAAAGGGCCGGGGTCTGTGAATTTATGGGGTGGGAATGAAGGGCAAGGTTTCTGGGAATTATGGTGGGAAATGAAGGGAACAAAGGTTTCTGGGAATTATGGGGTGGGAATGAAGGGCAAAAGTGCCTTGGAATTATGGCTGGGAATGAAGGGCAAAAGTTCCTCGGAATATGACGGGAATGAAAAGGCAAAAGGTGCATGGAAATTATGGTGGAATGAAGTGCAAAAGGTGCTAGGAATTATGGTGGGAATGAAGGGCAAAAATTCCTAAGAATCATGGTGGGAATGAAGGGCAAACCTTTCCAGGATAGTGATGGAATTGAATGATAAAACGTTTCCTATTATAACCGATACTCCTGGAAATTTAAAACCAATTCCTTGACGCCTGAAAATCCAGAGCATTTTCCCAGCGTTCGTAATTCATGCTAATGACTTTTTAGTAGTACATTTTTATGTATTATTATTATTATTATTATTATTATTATTATATTATTATTATTATTATTATACCGTATTTCATATGATAATGGGTCTATATTAATTAGCCATTAACTGTGACTAGTCTTGATATCAATTGTCTCTTTCTGCCAAAAATGTTTCCAGTATCGATGTCCACTTTTCGGACACGATCCTGTCTGTGCGCGCTGACCATCTCAGGCCGTCAGAGATAAGAACTCAGAAAGGAGAGAGAGAGAGAGAGAGAGAGAGAGAGAGAGAGAGAGAGAGAGAGAGAGAGAGATATCCTTTAAGGAACTGTTGAGGTAGATAGGAAGTGAATGATTTTTGTTATAAAACTGGGTATACCAGAGAGAGAGAGAGAGAGAGAGAGAGAGAGGCTCTATAGATAAGAGTCTCTTTTAAAGTTCTGTCAGCTCCTCTTCAAAATGGAGTTATTGATTTGGGGAGCTGTCTCTGTACCATCTAAGAAACGACTGAGGAATTGACAATGAAAGGTATTGTTCAAGTTTCAAATAATGCTGTTTCTTTTCTTTGTTTTTTCTCTTCGTTGAATATTCCTCAATTTGAGCTTTAATCATTCGTGGTTCTGTCAGGATCTTATCTTTTCCTGATGACTTGGAAACATTGATGGAATTCGATTATACATACATGTTATCTCTTCCTCATGACTATAGGACTTTGATGGGATTCTTTTGCATACCTATATAATATATATATATATATATATATATATATATATATATATATATATATATATATATATATATATATATATATATTATATATATATATGTATATATATATATATATATATATATATATATCTATATATATATATATATATATATATATATATATATATATATATATATATATATATATATATATATATATAGTATATATATATATATATATATATATAGAGAGAGAGAGAGAGAGAGCGAGAGAGAGAGAGAGAGAGAGAGAGAGAGAGAGAGAGAGAGAGAGAGAGAGAGAATCGATGTTTTCAATGCAGATTAAACTGTAAGAAATAATAAAATTAGACTACGCATGGGAATATAGTCAGTTGAGATCAATTCAAAAATCAAATAAAGAGAGATAAGAATGGGCGAAGTATGTATATATGTAATCTACATACATACATACTTAGAGAATGTTGAGGGAAATGCGTGTTTTAATACATACAAAAAACGTTCATCATCATGAGACCAAAAGAGCCATCCCTCCTTCTATTTTCTCTCGTCAGAATCCGACGAGACATCTCGTCTATTTGGGGAGGGGAATCATACTGAACACACTTCAGGTTTTACAATTTTATTTCTCATCGTCCTTAGAAGTGTGAAGTCTTGGGAAGTGTTGAGGACGTCACTTCGGGCTCCTGAAGTGTGTCCTCGTGCACCCACGTCAAAAAAAGTTTTAAAAAAAATACTTCTTCACTTCATTAATAACTTTTTCCCTACACTTTTTTTATTTATCAATGAAAAATCAAGGTTAACCATCATTAGACTATTCCTTTTTCCACCTATTTTAGGATATTTATCACTATGGGAAAGCTGTTTTATCAGTTTATCAAAACATGAACGGTTTATGTATATTTTTTATCACTATCAAAACCATATTTTATACACTACGTTTGACAAGTTTTTCCACAGCATTCAGAACACCTGCTTGTGATCACTTGCAGCAAATAGTTGGTTTATTCAAATGAAAAACTACTTAGGATATTACATCGTATCAATATAAATAATGAACCTTCATATATATGATATACTCTATCACAAACCTTCAAGATAACCTGTTGAGACTTATATTCATAATCTTACATTTCAGCAAACCGTTTGCACCGTAGCCATATATATATTTGTTCTGTACATTAACAATATGAATAAGCAAGTTGACATCTCCCGTAATATTATGTTTGTCTGTAATATACATCATATTTAAACGAAAAGACATCTTATGTACAAGAAATTGTCAAACTAACGTCAATATCGAGACATGCATTTGATACCAGGTTATCAAATATCACATTCATCATTTCACCTTGAAAAGCTCACTTTCACCAAAGCCCTCTCAGTTGCCTAGTTTACATTTCGCTAATGCAGACACGTAATAAAACATAAAAGAGATAAGATGCGGTATTCCCTAACATTCATGAGTTACCTGTTGCAAAATAAAGTATTATTTACAGTGGGAGTATCAAGTGCCATCTGATTTTCCTCACAGATGATCGCAAGGCAGAAAAAGGTGAAAGTGGTATTTATATATATTGGCTTTTTTTTTGGTGAATACAAATCTATTACGTTGCCAACGAATTAAAATGTAAATTGGTTTCCCCTAAAAAAAAAAAAGTTTTTGGGAAAGGCTTCAAATCATTATATTTAAAAAAAATTTCTATTTGCATTATATTAAAAGAGATCAAAGTGAAAATATTCCTGCTGACTGAGCAGTATTATCAATGCACTTGCTAAAGTATTGAAGAGTTCAGGAATTCAGTTTATATATAAATATATAAAGGAAGGTTCTTATTTCTGTTTTCATGACCATAAAATAATTTCAGAAAAAACTATTGAAATTTATATCAATATACTTCAACCAGTTACTCCTCTTTGGAATGGCAGAAAATATTACAAAATAACGGGAAAGGAGATCTTTACAAAAAAAGTACTATATATATATATTAACCGTGATTGCATCTTAGTTCAATAAAGTATCAAAGAAAAATGTTGATTTTTAACAGGGCCAGAGAACTGAAATAACCATTATGCTATTACATACTTCAAGATTAATGATATGACAGAGAATCACTTCAAAATAACAACAGAAACTTTTCTTTATAACAAAGAATATGAAAGCTATAGTCTTCAAGTCATGAATAAAGAGAGACAATAATAAATCGATTCTATTATAAATAAAATTATATATAATTTATAAATGAAAATATACAGTATCCATTTACCTTGCTATATTAGAGAGAGAGAGAGAGAGAGAGAGAGAGGAGAGAGAGAGAGAGAGAGAGGATACTCACTGATTTGTCACCAGGTGAATAATAACTATAGGCATACAATATATATACATAAATTGATAAAATCTCTCAAACTTATGACTTTTATACTTTTAAATATAGGTGTAATCTTTCATTATTTTCTTTATAAGTATATTTTTCTTGACTAGTTCTACACAAGCAAAGAAATACACTTGGCTTGGGCGATGGTGTCCTATCAAATAAACACGCAACATTCAACATAATTTTGATACATATTCTACTAGCGAGACAACACTCTTTGTTTATCATAACTTCACTAAATGTATTTTGAGTCTAGTATCTCTACATAAACCTTTGAACAAAAATAACTAATTATATATATATATATATATATATATATATATATATATATATATATATGTGTGTGTGTGTGTGTGTATATATACATATATATATATATATATATATATATATATATATATATATATATATATATATATATATATATATATCTTGTTGTCTGTCAATTTCACACGAGATTCGATAAACTCATCTATCCTTCACACATGTGTAATGCATGTGTTGTTGCTCTCTGTGTGAGGGTCTGAAAGCTGCACAGACTTCCACCCCGGCAAGAACCTCGGTACGCGAGCAGAAGCCAGCGGTCCGCAGCAGGGCTTGAAAAGTTCCGTAAAGGTGTCGCGGAATTGCTGGCTCATGGCACATACAAGAGGAAGTTTATAGCACTGTTGAATAGCACCAGCTATGTCCATGATCTCCCCCAGCTTCTGGTAGCAGGGGAAGAAGCCGGAGTCTGGAATGACCGTGAGGAGCCCCAGGATCCCTTGGGGAACCTCGGAGGCCAGAAAGAGGAACAATATGGCCAGCAGCATTTTGGTCACTCGGTCCGCCTGCTTCTCCGCGTCTCCGCCCCTGCCGGAGGAGGTTCTGTTCATGAGCGCAGCCCTCCTATGCGCAGCCCTGAGCAGCTCTTGAATCAAGGCCATGGACAGCCCCGTCAGAGCCGCGCAGGGCAGGAGCTTCAGCAGCACCGCGTAAATCCAGAAGTTGATGCTCTTAAGAAGGCCGTTGTGGGCCTTCGCCAGCTCGCTGAAGCCTATGATGTAGAGCACGTGGCCCTGGTGATTCAGGACGCTGATGGTGATGTTGAGATAATTCGGAATGTTGCAGATAACTGAGCAAAAGAAGGCAGCAACGATGGCCATCTGAGTGCGTTGCATGGAGCAACCAAGTCGTGTTTGTTCTGGGGAAGGCGATGGCGATGTACAGCCACACGGCCAGGGTCACCGTGAGCAGAATCGAGATGGTGTGGAAGACCTGAGCGAAGTGGCGTGGAAGAGCACGAAAGCTGCCCAGCCCCAGGGATACTGGGACTCCAAGGACCTCCCCCTGCCACACGTACTGGTGCATCGTGTAGGGGATGACTCCACCATGACCAGGAGGTCTGTGACGGCCAGGCCAGTGAGGATGGCGTTTGGTGGTAGGACACCATAGACCTTCTGGTGAGGACGATCATGTTGATGACGTTGGCCAGAGATCCGAAGATGCACACGACCAGGGACATGCACCCGTGGACAGCCTGGTAGCTGTGGCGGAAGTTGTCCCACCCGGGGGTGCTGCAGTAGCTTTCCTGTTGGGAGAAAGAAGTTATATAATTATTGTCAGGTGATGAAAATTTGCAATAGCAATCAAGTACTTGGCTAGGCAAGAATTATATTTTAATACAGTTCAAGTACTTTTATAGGCAAGAATGATATTTTAACATGGTTCAAGTACTTTTATAGGCAAGAATTATATTTTTATATGGTTCAAGTACTTTTATAGGCAAGAATCATATTTTAATATGTTAATATAGGCAATTATATTTTAATTAAGGTTCAAGTACTTTTATAGGCAAGAATAATATTTTAATATGGTTCAAGTACTTTTGTAAGAAAGAATTAGATTTTTATATGATTCAAGTGTTTTTATAAGCAAGAATTTTTATTTTAACTAGATCAATGCTCTATAGGCAAGAATTATATTTTAATATGATTTATGCAGTAACATTTAAAATAAAAACAATTAGAAGCTAATTTTTGCAGTTCAGTTTCCCAAGCTCCATTTCTAGCACTAGCACCATAGTTGGTTTTTAAATCGCAATTACTGTAGTATATAAATTTTAATTTGAGACACTACATTTTCATATAGTGTTATCTTATATTCTATGCTAAGATAAAGAAGTACTTCATTTGATTTAAATGAATGAAATGAAGAGTGAATGTAGCAAAATAGCAAGTGTATACAAGTTCTCAGGGAGAGTGGAGTACTCCATGTTTGCAATAAAGTATTAACCGGTGATGGTGACGAAAACTTGCATCGTCTGATGGAATAGTTTGAAAGTTTCTGATAGAGGAAATGTAAAATGGAATCTCTGCACAAGTAATATTATGAAAATAAATTGCAGTCAGGATAATGGGTTAATATTAGTGTGAAAGACAGAAGGCTAGGTATGGTAGATGGATGTACTTAGGTCTAGATTCTCTCCAATTCTATATGAATATTGACTTTTAGGATAATAATAATAATAATAATAATAATAATAATAATAATAATAATAATAATAATAATAACTACTATTTTTAATTATAATAGTAATAATTACTTTTGATATTCTTCATTAAAAGACAACAGCAAGCCTCAATCTAAACGTGGCCATATAAAGGTTAAACTTTTTGAATAATAATAATAATAATAATTAATAATAATAATAATAATAATAATAATAATAATAATAATAATAATAATAATAATAATAATAATAATAATAATCTTCATTAGGAGACAACGACAGCCTCAGTGCCAAACTTATTCACATCAAAGACAAACAATTGCAGGAAGAGCGTTGCAAGTCTGATTGCTTTCTAACAAGTTATGTTATGTCTGTAATTCCCTTTACCAGTTGTTGTTATTGCCAACGTTCTGGGAAGTATAATAATGCTCCCACTTGTACGAACGTTTTTAGTGTACAGCTCATCAGGAAGTTTCTTTCTCTCTCTCTCTCTCTCTCTCTCTCTCTCTCTCTCATTATCAAGAAAGATTGATGTGTCTGGTGTTGCAGACTTGTTGTAAAGTCATTTGGAATACACCATTCTCTCTCTCTCTCTCTCTCTCTCTCTTGTTTGATGTAGATATACAGGCAATGGTATTGCATTGTTACACGAATATATATATAACTAATATATATATATATATATATATATATATATATATATATATATATATATATATGTGTGTGTGTGTGTGTGTGTGTGTGTGTGTGTGTGTGTGTGTGTGTGTGTGTGTGTGTGTGTGGCTATATATATATATATATATATATATATATATATATATATATATAATATATATATATATATATATATATATATATATAGGAGAGTTGAGGGACATAACCCTATGGCAAATAGGGGATATAAATACTAGGTAGGTTAGCACCTCATCCCTGAGGACTTGTTGAAGAGATCTTAAGTGAACACGAATATATATCCTTCGGGCGAGGAGGAGGTTATATACAGGACCCCTGAGGATATAACCCATGACATAGGAGGATATAAAAACAGGAGAGAATATGGACCAGTAAGAATACTATAAAAAAAACTTTCAGAATGAGGAGAAAGATGCCAAAATGATTTTGGAAAAGGGGGAGAAAGGTCAAACAGATATAAAATCTTTCTTGATGTTGAATGAGAAAAAATGAAAGAGGAAGGTCAAACTGACATAAAAAAAAAAAACAAAAAAAACTAAAACTTTCAAACAGATTGAGAATCGAGAGAGTTTCTCCCCTTCAAAAACTCCTGAAGAGGTGGAGCCTCCAACTGAAGAGCTTCCAGACATGATCTCGAGTGTTGTGGCTTTCGAGGGAGAGGGAAATGAAAGAGGAAAACAGGAAAGCTTAAGAAGAAGGATTCTGCGAAGAAAAGGGATGGGAGGAATGGTTAAACGTCGGGTGGATGGCTGTTCGAGTACCTTAACCCTTAAACGCCGACTGGACGTATTTTACGTCGACATTTTTTGTCTCTGGGGTGCCGACTGGACGTATTTTACGTTGACATACAAAAGTTTTTTTAAAAATTCGCGGAAAAATACTTTTAGGCCTACCAGCCGAAAAACTCTTGAATCAGCGCCTTGGGGGATGCTGGGAGTTCACGGATCAAGGTGTTGTTTTGTTTACAATCGTTACGCAGGCGCGCAGCGCGAATTTCTTTCTTGCCGCACTAAAAAGTATCTGTGACACATCTCTGAAATTATTTCGTCACTTTGACATAATTTTTGTACCATTTTAAATTAGCCGTTACATAGAGTATTATATATGAAAATGTGGCGCATTTTTATGTAGAATACACAAAAAAATACTCATGATTGTAGCTTTTATCAGTTTTAAGATATTTTTTCATATAAATAACGATAAGTGCCAAAATTTCAACCTTCGGTCAACTTTGACTCTACCGAAATGGTCGAAAAACGCAATTGTAAGCTAAAACTCTTATATTTAGTAATATTCAATCATTAACTTAATTTTGCAACTAATTGGAAGTCTCTTCTAGCACAATATTTCGATTTATGGTGAATTTATGAAAAAACTTTTTCCTTACGTCCGCGCGGTAACTCTTCTGAAAATAATCATACATGCGATTGTGGTAATGTTTGCACCATTTTAAATTAGCCGTTACATAAAGTTTTATATATGAAAATGTGCGCAATTTCATGCACAATACAACTAAAACAACCCATGGTTTGTAGCTTTTATCAATTTCGAAATATTTTTCATATAAAAAATGATAGTGACAAATTTTCAACCTTCGGTCAATTTTGACTCTACCGAAATGGTCGAAAAACGCAATTGTAAGCTAAAACGCTATATTCTAGTAATATTAAAGCATTTACCTTCATTTTGCAACAAATTGGAAGTCTCTAGCACAATATTTCGATTTATGGTGAATTTATGAAAAAAATAACATTTTCTTT
>NC_087208.1:42638946-42643946 GCF_015104395.2 Macrobrachium nipponense | reverse complement strand
TCATGGATTTAAGGATTCATCATTTACTCTTTTTTCAAATTTCCCTATAGAAAAGTCCGGAATAAAGGCTCTCAGGCCATAGGAATAATGAATTAAATGTTGTAGGCGTAACTCATGTACAGTACAGGTCGGTAAGCGCACGTTTGCTGATACCTTTAATTGTTGTACAAAACATTAATATGTATCCCGCAGTAATTATCGGATACCCGTCTATGGGCACTCAAAATATTATCTTAGCACCTGAAAACAAAACACAGGCGTGTATCAAATCAAAGGGAATTCTATAGGTCTTCTAATACCCTAAAATTAGTTTTTAGATAATAAAGTGACAGACAGAGTTGTCACTTACATTACAGAACCAATCACTCCTGTCTCATGAACCAAGAAATAATACAGGCAAAACCCAACAGAAACTCTCGCTCACCCGTAATATCAGCTTGCACGCAAACTCTCGAGCCTAACGTAACTTCGAACATATTAGTGCGTGTAAAAAGAGAACCTTGCCAGGATCTGAAACATTAATCCTTTCCGAAACTCTGAAAACACACGGGTTATCCGTCACACAAGCCATTTATACAGTCGGCTCCACAACAACAATGTAACATCGAAGTCCTGTAATCATTTGAATACCACTTTAGTAATCCACAAAAATCAACATATCTTGGATGCCGAAGTTTATAAACATCGCATTCTTACCGTAGCTGAGATAAATCACGCTCAATCAGTTGCGGATGAATCCCTTTTGCAATCTATAAAGAACAAAATCAATAAGGACATTCAAGAGAAGAAATTCAGCAGAAATTCTTGAATCTTTTACTAAATATCATGAATGTTTTTTCCACTACGGATGGAACCTTAGGAAAAACGGATGTCATCGAGCATCAAATAAGGCTCAAGGACAAACAGAAAGTAATCTATGTACCTTCGTACCGACTTCCTATGAAATTTCAGAATGAGATAAACAGAGGAAGTAGGTAAAATGCTAAAAGAAGGAGTCATTAGGAAATCAAACAGCCCTTATAATTTTTCCGTTAAATAGTAGTACCGAAAAAAAAAAGATCGAACTTGGCGGATATGCGTAGATTTTCGTCGTTAAATGAAGAAACAATCCCTGACAGATTCCCAGTACCATGTACCGATGATATCCTATCTCTACTAGGTCAGAACAAATATTTCACAAGCTTAGATTTTACTAAATGGATTTCATCAGATTCCGTTGGAAGAAGAAGTATCCCCATACACTGCCTTGCAGCCAGCCAGGGGAACATTATGAATTTTTGCGTATGCCTTTTGGTTTACTTGTGCTCCTATAACTTTTACTCGTATGATAAACATCGTGTTTGGAGACTTGTTAGGAGATATCCTAACATGCCTACATGGATGACCTAGTAATCTTTTCCAACACATTAGAAGAACAATTTACGTAAATTAGAGTTAGTGCTACAAAAGACTAAGGCAGCATAATTTAAGGGTAAAGATAAGTAAGTGGTGAAATTTTTTTTAAAACAGAACTAGTCTATTTAGGTTTCCACGGTTTCTAGTGAAGGTCTTAAAGTCGTCCATGATAAGGTGTCGGCTATTCGTAACTTTCGATACCTACGAACGTCAAGGGAATACAGCAATTTTTAGGCTGTAGCGGCTACTACCGCCGCTTTATACGCAACTACTCAATCATAGCCGCTCCCCTAACCGATCTTATAAAAAAAGGGTCGTAGATTTCGTATGGTCTGAAATTCATCACAGGCGTTCGATAATTGAAAGATGAACTGTGTAGTTCTCCTATCTTGAAATTTCCTCCTGACTTCGGTAAGGAATTTGTTTTTCATAGCAACAGACGCCTCAAGACCTAGGAGTAGGTGGGGTATTGCTTCAACAATCTGATAAACAGTTTTTCCCTATAGCTTTTTATTCACGTAAACTGAGACCTTCCGAAAGTAAATATGCAGTAATAGACAAGGAAGGGCTCGCTATTGTTAATTCACTCGTGCATTTTAAATTCATAATATACGGGTTATCCCGTCAAGGTTCTCACTGATCATAAGCCCCTAACGACTTCTTTAAAGGTCTTTAGTCACAGCCCCAGCAAACTCGGTGGCACATGATCATTCAGGACTTCGGCGCGAGGATCGGGTATTTACCTGGGAAAGCAAATATCATTGCTGACGCATTATCACGCAACCCCTCTTCATCGTGTACCGAGCCATTAGCCTGAATTAATAGATATTTTCAACCTCCACACCCCTTGTTAAAACTATATCTGAACCGGAAGATCTGGGCTGGAGTGCTGAAACTATTACAGAGAGAACAAAGAAAACAAAGATCCTCAAATAGAAAAAATCATCATTGCGTTAAACGGAAATCCGAAGGAAAAGGAATACCTAAGTATAATCAGCAGAATTATATCATACAGGACAATATCCTGTGTAGATCTGTGACGAGGAAAACCCGCAACACACCGCAGTTGAATAACAACCAGGTGGTGGGGTGCCTATCTCACTCATACCCACTGTCTTAAAATGGTTGCATGAAAATCCACTGCATGGACACCCGGGTTATTCCTTGATGTCACAGAAAGCCAAATCCATTATTTTATTGGCATACGATGCTTACAGATATAAAAAAGCACATAGCAAATTGTCGCACTTGTCAAGAATACAAGGGCACACGAAGACACCTGTCAGCCTAGGGGCCTTACCCCGTGCCAAACTCAACCCTTTGAAAGAGTACATTTAGATTTATTAACAGGATTTTACGAGTCAGACAGAGGTAAGCACCTCCTAGTAATTATAGACGCTTTGACGTCGATATACAGAACTTATGCGCTTAAACAAAAAAAAAACCGCGGTCGAGTGCGCTAGGAAGTTTTGTTTTACGAGTGCTACATTTGTAAACATGGAATTCCACCACATCATTATATCAGACTCGGGCGGGGAGTTCAATAATCATTTCCTTAACTCCTTGTGCGAATTCCTTTGTATAAAGAAAATCAATACCATGATCTATCACCCAGAAGTCTAATGGGCTAGTGGAAAGGGCAAATCGTAAGGTTTTTAAACATTTTAAGGGCCACCTTAGGGTGGGGCAGACCCCAACTGGGACATTGCCATACCTGCGGTACTAAGCACACTTAATCATCGTATCATGTGTCTATTAAAATGACACTGCATGAGGCACTGTACGGTATCCCGGCTAGAACGCCTTTCCACATCTTAACGCCTACACTAATTTATCAAATCCTCTAAAGGATGTTATGGATGCAAGCATAAGTCGATATAATATACTTCGTAAGAATCTAGAAGAAGCACAAATAATAATGCAAAAAAATCATGATAAAATAGCTAAGCCAACTAGAACATATACCGTGGGCGATCAGGTATACATCAAGTATACGTACGTAAAGGTTTAAATTATAAACTGACACCTAAGTTTGAAGGCCCCGTTTAAAAACATTTTAGAAAATTTAACGGCCAATAGATTTAGGGTTCAAAAATGTATCCAAACCCACTGATGTGAAGAAATAGTCCCATTGGCACATATCAGAATCTAAAGAAAGGTAGATGGAGTGAGGGAAAATGGTTGTAATTTATGAAACTTGTATAATAATTTATATATATATATCTATTAATCATATTTGTATGTCAAACCTATTCTTTTACGCGAGTTATTACGTATGTTTTACTCATTGCAGGTTTCAAAAAATGAATCTGTTATTGTTAGGATTGATATTGTGTATTCAGACATCTTTGTTGTATGGAAAGAGCGCTAGGACGAAAGGAAATAGAATTTAATCATGGCTCGATTATCGAGAGAATAGATGATGTATTCATCGTGTCAAGTAATATTGTCATAGAGGTAACGATATGCATGCAATATTCTTGGCCTGAAGATGACGTCCCTTAACTTAAATAATGACCTGATGAGGTTTGCTATTTCGCTTAAGGAAATGCACGAACGTAATTTTCATGCTAACTCAGAGATTTCGCTAGCTCAAAACACTAAGCGTCGCGGAAATGTTGTCTTATGACATACAAAATAAAACCGCCGAGGCAGAAGAACTTGCTCGTGACCTGCTGATGTGGTCTGTGCGGCACAATACTCTCGAACGCCGCAACCCGCTATTCTGGCTGGACTAAACAACTCTTAGGATCAGTTTGCGAATCTAGGCTTAGGAATTCAAATCGCCTTAAGATAAATAATCAAAATAAAAGAATTGAGGGTTTTTTGCAACACAAAACCGAATTGGCTTTGTCCGAACTTCGCAGCCAGTTATCTTCAATTAATCAAATAATGAGTATCGTAAATGAACATTCAAATAATATCGATCAGGTCATGGAAGTTTCAACATTGCTGGCTACATTAGCTTACTATAGTTCGAAAATAGATCATATCCGTGTGAAAATATCACATTTTATTGAAAAGTCAAAAGATTACGTAGAAGCGATTACGTTAGCAACAAAGGTTGTGTTATCTCCTCACCTCATGCCTATTAAAGATCTGACGTTAACTTTGGAAACGGACGTTAGAAACCTAGGTTATATTCCTTTATTAGACGCCCATAATTAGAGTCTATTATAGCTTAATATCAGTCAGCGTTGAAAATTATAGAATTATGATCACAATTCCTTTTGATTCTTTCCGATGCTTGGCAATCATACAAAATAGCACGTTTTCCTACTTTCATGACGAATAACTCAAGTTCCAGTAATATCCAATTTGAACGGGGATGTACTGATTTCTTCTGATAGAAATCATTTACGTCATTAAAGAGCTTAGATAAACTCACTCACTGTTCAGAAGCCATGAAATAATAAAATTTGTACAGCTGACTCTTTTGAATTCTATCCTATATCAACGGATTCATGTGAGTTAGGCATAGTGCTAAAAACGGCTCTCTCTCTCATACAAGCGAAGGTTGTCTGGGGAAACTTTATCCCTTTTACGGTAATAAATTCAATTACAGGCATGAATAATGGTTCCTGGATCCGTTACGATAAGCCGGA
>NC_087208.1:42616446-42631446 GCF_015104395.2 Macrobrachium nipponense | reverse complement strand
AGATGCATAGACAAAATGACATTTCATTAAGATATGCAAATCAGGACACCATTACTCCCCCCAAAAAATATATATATATTATATTCCATAAATAATAGAGGCAGAGAAAAATTATTCAAGCTTTAAACATGTCCTATAAAAATATTCATATATTTTAAAGATTTCATCTCTACCCAAAAACATTTTCCCCTTTTTCCCCACGAAGGCAATATCATCATAAAAATGTAAGATATTATATACGCTGATATTCTGCCCACCGTGGAATATCCATAGAAATATCGATTGCCGATAAATGTAAGTTATGTCACGTGACGAAAAGTTCCTGAAACTGGAAATGGAAAATTTGAAATTTTTTTTTTTTTTTTTTTTTTTTTTTTTTTTTTTTTGTTTTTTTTTTGTTTTTTTTTTTTTTTTTTTTTTTTTGAGGTCGAACCATTTTCGTTGCGTCAGTGAAAATATGTTAAAAAGTGTATCTATGAGACACCGTAAGTCACTGAATTAGATATTAGATAACATATCAATACACAGATGCTGGCATTTAATGATCAAATTGATATATTCCTTTTAGCGTTTTCCAATCACCTAACAAAATGTGCTAAGCTTAGAATACGCGACTCGATTTTGATGCACAAGAATATTTAAGTCTTTTTGGTCGCTAATTTTTTATTTTATTTTTGAGTTTTGCCACAATATGCACTATAAAAAAGATACAATAGCAATACACAAAAGATGCTGGCATTTAATGATCAAATTGATATTATTTCTTTTAGCGTTTTCCAATCACCTTACAAAATGTGCTAAGCTTAGAATACGCGACGTCGACTTTTGATGCACAAGAATATTTAAGTATTTTTGGTCGCTAATTTTTTTTATTTTATTTAGATTTTTGATAATTGAATATAATCTAGAAAGAATGAGGTCGATTAAATATGCACAATAAAAAAGATTTTACAATTAAAAGATAAAATTCTGTTTTTTATATTTTTTTCTTTTTCATTTATCAAAAATAAATTATAGCTTAAAAACCGAATGAGGTCGATTAAATAAAAATATGCATGATAATAAATTTTACAATTAAAAGATAAAATTAATAGTATACATATTTGGACACATGTACACATGTATATATGAGTATCATCATATATATGTATATTTTATATAGAGAGAGATAGGTAAGTATACATACAATATCCATATGGATATGTGTATATATATTCGAGCTACAAATGTCCTTTGATGGACATTTGTAGCTTAAATAATTATATTGAATCATGGTGATGTGCGTTATTCATGCGTATACATATACACATACAGAAACAAACACACCCACACAAAAGGAAAACCACGCGACCTCCCTCCCCCCCCCCCCCCCACCCCCCCCCTTTTACACGCGAGGACGCTTCAGAAAGAGACGAATAGAAAGGCCAATCCAATTTTGTAAAGTCCTACAGGAGACTCCTAATTCATTTTCCTAAGGCAAACTCACTTTTGGCTTTATTTATACGGCACAAATCTCGTTATGGGGAAGCGGGGCAATGGTGTATTCTCTCTCTCTCTCTCTCTCTCTCTTCTCTCTCTCTCTCTCTCTAGGGGGGGCCCAAAGTTTCTGACCTCTTGGAAAATGTGGGTAATTATGTTCTACGTTTACTAAATTTTCGTGTCGTGGGAGACGGTGCGAAGGTTAAAACAGTGTATTCGATTACACTGTAGATACGCGTGTCATAGCGTACACACAAACACACACTCGTGTTAATATATATATATATATATATATATATATATATATATATATATATATATATATATATATATATATATATATATATTACATGGGAAAACCGCCATGTATTTCATACGGTAAGCGTGGACACGAAACGGAAGGCAGACCCCCACACACAGGCTCTCTCTCTCTCTCTCCCGGCAATCACCCCACATCTCTCTCTCTCTCTCTCTCTCCACCTCTTTCTCTCCATTCTAACAGGTAATGAAAATGAGAGAGTTGCATCATAACATAACGTTTATTTACAATAATAACTAAGTTGATTAACTAAGTAATCCAGTCTTACAGACTAACTTAAAACAACTCATTGTCAAGTCACCCAAAAGGTCACACCTTTCCCTGGGAACTCTGTCCCACCGAAATCCAGAACCATCTGCCAAAGAATACAGAAAACACATTCTTGGTAAGTACACACACAGTTTAAAGACAAAGTTAATAAAATGGAACATCTTACAAGATATCAAACCAAGCCACCCCTTTGGCTAAAGTAAAGGTAACACTTACCCATTCCCAACCGGGCACTAAACACTTTGGCATCTGCCATCATGGCTTCGCCTTCCTCCCCGAATGTCTGTGCAAAGTCTTCCCATAAACTTGGCATTATGAATAGAAGAGGCGCCACAGCACATACGAATGCACACTTCGACAACGCCTCGCGTTCTAGCTGCATCTAGTTTCACAAAGGCACTTTGGGAAGAGTTCATAAACTGTCGTACATTGACTCGACGAACTAAGCATTTTTATCTCACGCCATCCCCTAGAAACTCATTCATCAGCTACCCTCAGGTCGTAATCTTCCCTGGGCACAATAATCATCCGATGGAATTTAACGCTGTGCCCTGGGAGATCGTTCTACCCTCTTCCATTCGAAGTCGCGTATGAGATTTTTCTCTGGACCTTCTTCTTCTTCTTCTTCTTCTTCTTCTTCCAGGTCTAATGTAATGAATCTGTTCCAGGCGTGTTTTGGCTTTTATTCAATTACTTCCAGTTTGGCTGTTTTTTTGTTTTTATCTCATTTTTTTTTTATTCTGGAAGGATTTTTCTTTTTTGTTGTTCATTGATGGGGTTGGATTGTAGGTTCTAAGACGTGTGCTCACACAGGTATGTATGTGTGTGTATATACTTATATATTTTATCCACACACACATATATGTATATATTAATATATATATATAATATATATAATAATATTATATATATATTATATACATACGCACACATAATATATACATACACACACACCTATATATATATATTTATATATATATATATATATATATATATATATATATATATATAAATATATATATATAAATATATATATATATATATATATATATATGTATTATATATATATATATATATATATAGATATCTATATATATATATTACAGTAACCTGTAAAGAATTTTATATCATGCTAAATGTAACCCCAAAAAAAGTTATTAAAAATTTTTTATATTTGAAAGTAAATTTTTTTCGTATATATAAAAAAACAATTTAAGCTATATTAAATTCTCTTGGCGTGTTTGTGTATATTATTATTATTATTATATTATATTTTATTATTATTTGATTATTATTTATTATTATTATTATTGATTAAATATTTCACGTGTCTTTTCATCCTCCCAAATGGTACAGTAGAATATAAACGTAAACAACCCTTTCTTTTCGAGTGACCGGCAAGCCCCGCCCCCCCAACCTTAGCAAAGTTTGACTCTCCAGCCGAATTTTTGCGGTCATTTAAATTCGCGTTTTCTCGTAACCACCTCGAAAGGAGTTTCCAAATCCCTCTCATTATGCGCAAAAGAAAAGTTTTTGAAGCAATTAGAGGTCCAATTACCCTAACAACCGCGGCAGCTGCTCTTAGCGCGAAAAATAAAACCCTTTTTTTTTTTTTTGCCGGATGAGTATAATTACTCCTTCAGTGAACTTCGCAGGAAATAAATTTAGCGTTAATCTACTTAAAGGGCTTTTAAAGTTTTACGGAACGGAACGGTTATGACACGAGGTGTTTCTAATGGATATTAAAAAAGGTCGATCTGGCCTTTATGCGAATTATTCTTGCAACGAGTTGAAAATGGTCTGTATATTATTTTTTGTTATTTATTTATCGTTTGAAATCAAGGTCACACCACCGGTTGAAGAATTTCTCCTCCTACGAGTATGAGAAGACCTGCCACCAACAATGACACACCGAGCACGACCACTCCACGGATACACGCCCCCCACGAATACTCCTGCAGCCAACCATAATCAAGTTAGCCGTGACGTCCCGCAGCGTAGCGAAACGCGCCCATCAAACGGGCGGCTGCCAGGACTTACAGCAATTCGCAACCATCAACGTTTGGAAAGTAACTTGAGACCCGGTTCAAGCCACCAATGAAAACGAAAGACCTACCGCCACCAGCCGCAATAGTAGATTAGCATGGGGCAGACCCCCTGCTGTCAACTCCAAATATAAACGAGGACGGACACCGCTCCAAGATCAGTCCACCCTCAGCTTCCCACCCCGAGGATGTCTGGCAGCTCCAGACGAAAGCTCGCTTGCTTCAAGAGAGAGAGAGAGAAAGAGAGAGAGAGACATATATATATATATATATATTATATATATATATAATATATATATATATATATATATATATATATATATATATATAATATATATATATATCGTTAATGTCTTTGATAACTATGGTATCATGTTTATCTGTAAAAATTCAAATATATACACCAAATTTTGACTCTGTATTTGATCATGACTTATAGGCGCTCTAACTAGCCTGTCTAAGTAGCACACGGTAAAAGCCGCTATTCGGAAAATAGAGAAGAATCTCTACAAGTGTAACGCTGCTGAAGTAGCCATTACTTTTAATAAAGTATGCTGAGAGAGGGTCTGCTTCCTAAGTACAATAATAATAATAATAATAATAATAATAATAATAATAATAATAATAATAATAATAATAATAATCCAATCATTGCTTCCAGTCAGTGTCTAAACACCCACAGGTTCCTTCTCCAGGCACTGGTTTCTGTTGGTCCGACAGGGTCCAGGGGTCCACAAAAGGCCTTTTACTCCCCTTCAAAATGTAATACCTAACAGACTGCATCTTAGGGTAAGGGCTTGGTGCTGGCATAAGGCCAACTTAATCCGAAATAACAAAGCAATCTTGTAAGGTCTTAATAATCTATTTTGCTAGTATTTCCTGGTCAGGAATTACTGGACTAAGGTCAGGTGGTAAGGTCTTAGTAATTTTCTTTTGCCTTGTATTTCCTGGTCAGGAATTACTGGAATAAGGTCAGGTAAGGTCTTAGTAATTTCTTTTCCTTGTATTTCTGGTCAGGAATTATGGAATAAGGTAAGTTCAGGTCTTCATAGTTCGTTTTTGCTTGCATTCTTGATCAGGAATTACTGGAATAAGGTCATTTAAGGTCTTCATAATTCTCATTTGCTTGCATTCCTGACAGGAATTTACTGGAATAAGGTCATTTAAGGTCGAAGTAATTATCTTTTGTTTACATTCCTGGTCAGGAATTTCTGGAATAAGGTCAGTTCAACTCATCATATTTTCTCTTTTGCTTCATTCCTGGTCAGGAATTGCCGGAATAAGAAGGTCAGTTTCAAGTCTTAATAATTCTTTTTTGGGTTCTTTATTTCCAGCTCAGGGATAACTGGAATAACTGGAAAGCAGTTATATTTTGAGGTCAGCTATTTCTTAAATTCATTTTTCCAGACGTTGCTGTTATTCGCGGCATCACAGCTGATTTTCACAGCTATTAAAATTTTTCGCTGGTTTAACTCGTCTTTCAATACATTTTTTTCCCTTTTCTTTTTTTCGTCGCTTCTGCTCCGAATATATTCCTTTCGATGTAATATGCATTAAATTTTGTTACCAGTTTTGGAATAATTTTTTTTTTCACCAGGTATGTTCAGTGGGTTACTCTGTATTCACTGGGCGATTGTAAAGCAATTCCTTTTAAGCAGTTTTATACCTTTAACTGTGTTTCTTCTACCTTGGGGTTGCTTACCCCACCTTTCTGGGATGTTTTAACAAAGTTGATGTAACTTTTTACACCGTTTCTATGATGTTTTACAAAGTCATGTAACTTTTTAACAACTTTTACGGTGGTTTTCACATCCTCCTAGTGACTTTTTGCACCTTCCATCGTGACATTTTACACCTTTTCTGTGGTGTTTTAAAACAACCAACCTCCTTGTGACTTTTTACCGTCTTCCTGTGATTTGTTTACAGGCCTTCCTGGTAACGATTTTACACCGTGTTGCTTTACAACCTTGCCTGTGACCGTTTTACCATCTACCTTGTGATGGTTTACAACCTTCCTTTCCATGACGTTTTGTTTACACCATTTTGTGATGGTTGTTTACAACCCCCTCCCTATGACGTTTTTCTTACACCATTCTGATTGTTTTTTGCACCTTCCTGTGATGTTTTTACACTCTCTCATGACGTTTTACTAACTTCCTGTGGACTCTTATATCTTCCTGTGATGTTCTACAAAATCCTCCCTTGGGACTTTTCCCAACGTCTCCCTGACGACGTCAACAGGCTCTAAAACCAGCCTTTTTGAACGATTTAATTCCTCGCTGAGAGAAACCGACCGTGGCAACATCCGGTTAATCACGGAAAAGATCAGAGGAAATATTCCTCTATAACACATTTAAAAATCCAATAACAGGAGATCAAGGCTGCTTTATTTACCACTCCACTTGAACGGATTTCACTGGCGACCACAACTCTTACTGTTTCTGTAACCCAGAGTGGGGTGGTTTTCGAGAGGTTGTAAGTCTGCCTTGCTAGGTCGTCAGAAACCAATGCCTGGTTCCCATTAGGTCCTAACGTGGGTAATGTGTCATATGTGTGTTCATGTTTCTATAACGTGGTTCTTTATTTGTAGGGGTGGGTTTGCTGGACCCATGCCTCTTTTACTTGGCCCTAGGTGATGGCTGCTATACTCGTATACCAGAAGTTGAAATCCGACATATGTTATCTCTTATTATTTTATGAGATTGAGAAAAATCTTGTGGAGGGATTTACTCTCTCTCTCTCTCTCTCTCTCTCTCTCTCTCTCTCTCTCTCTGTTATAAGTATTTAATTAATGGAACTTCTCCATGGAAGGCTTATTTATTCATCTCTCTCTCTCTCTCTCTCTCTCTCTCTCTCTCTCTCTCTCTCTCTCTCTTTTTCTCATACGGTCTTTGAATTCTTCATCCTCTCTCTCTCTCCTCTCTCTCTCTCTCTCTCTCTCTCTCTCTCTCTCTCTCTCTCTTTCTCAGTATTTATTTAATGGAACTAATTTCATAAGTTTCTCTCTCTCTCTCTTCTCTCTCTCTCTCTCTCTCTCTCTCTCTCTCTCTCTCCTCTCTCTCAGTATTTATTTAATGGAACTAATTTTCATAAGCTTCTCTCTCTATCTCTCTCGGTATTATTATTTAATTAATGGAACTAATTCCATTAAGGCTTATCATTAATCTCTCTCTCTCTCTCTCTCTCTCTCTCTCTCTCTCTCTGTATAAGTATTTAATTAATGGAACTTATTCCATAAGGCTTATTTTATTTTCTCTCTCTCTCTCTCCTCTCTCTCTCTCTCTGTCAGTATTTATTTATTGGAACAATTCCTAATCCAATCCCTCTCTCTCTCTCTCTCTCTCTCTCCTCTCTCTCTCTCAGCATTTATTTAATGGAACTAATTCCATAAGGCCTCTCTCTCTCTCTCTCTCTCTCTCTCTCTCCTTCTCCTCTCTCTCTCTGTATTAGTATTTAATTAAATGGAATAATTCCAAGGCTTATTATTAATCTCTCTCTCTCTCTCTCTTCCTCTCCTCTCTCGCTCTCTCTCTCCTCTCTCTCTTTTTTTTGGCTATTCCGATAAGGCTTTCCATTCTTCTCCTCTCCTCACTCTCTTCCTCTCTCTCTCTCTCCTTTCAAGTATTTTATTTAATGGAACTAATTCCATAAGGCTGTCCCCTCTCTCTCTCTCTCTCTCTCTCTCTCTCTGGATTAGTATTTAATTAATAGAACTATTCCACCATAGGCTTATTATTAATCTCTCTCTCTCTCTCTCTCTCTCTCTCTCTCTCTCTCATAATTCCCACCCCGCACTTCTTATCATAAACACCCCGTTTCCGTCATCCTATCCACTTCTTTTTTTTTTTTTTTTTTTTTTTTTTTGTTTTTTTTTTTTTTTTTTTTTTTTTATCAATAACAAATTCCTCTTTGTTCTCGCCCGCTTATAACTTGGGGAACATTTTGTTATATCCTGAGAATCATTTGTTCAAAAAGTCCGATACCTCCTTCGACCCTTCACTTAATCACCACGAATATAAAAGGACTCTGGGATGACTTGGAGATTTTCTCTGGTAAATTGTTTTTTTTTTTTTATAACAAGAATACGTTTCGTTATTTTAGGAGATGTATGACAATGCGTGAATGATTTTAGATCATATTTTGTTTATATATATATTTTTCCTTATTTCATTATTATTGCAGAATTGTGAAATGCAGTAAGTTTTAAAGAATTCAGATACTGATTTTGTTTCAGTTCATTAAGACGGTAACGTTTTTTATTATGAATGAATGAGAAGGGGAAAGGATTTAGTCGTTCTTTAGTTGGGTTTATACTATATATATATATATATATATATAATTATATATATATATATATATATATATGTGTGTGTGTGTGTGTGTGTGTGTGTGTGTATATGTATATTATAGCATTAAGCTACAAATGTCCTTTTAATATCCAATTCGCTCTACCTCGGAATTGATAAATTTTCATATTGTTGACCGAAGGGGAATTTTTTTTTAGTTGATAATAATTTCGTCCTTTCGTGGATTCGAACCAGAGGGCAGAGGAGAAATCAGGATTTCAGTGATAAGAATTCATATATACACTTACAGAATATATATATATATATATATATATATATATATATATATATATATATATATATATATATATAGTATATATATACAGACACATATACATAGATTGTCACACATACAATAATTCCTATGTTGATGAGAATATAATATATCCTGCTTAAAACAATTAAGTACAAAAAACCCATTAAAGCTCCAATCTCTTGGAATAGATTATTTTTTAAATACTGAATTCATTTAATCATTCATGTAGGGGAATTATGTTCAATCTTTTTTTTTTTTTTTAGATTTTCATTTGTCACTTAAACTCCAATAATTGGAAACGCAGCCGTCACAAATATAACTTATGAACGATGTGTAATTGTTCAAAATGTCATCACAGTATGTCGTATACAAGGTGTCGCTAGTAGACAAATTTTTGTCCATTTAACGTTTTAATTTTTTGGCAGAAGCTAACCTTTCAAATTAGCATATTATGAATTGTTTTAGAGATATCTTCTGACACCTGGTGTCTTCAGTGTTCAGATCAGAACAGTTTTATAAATACATAATAATAGTTTCCATAATATGCCTTTCTTTATAAATACCAGGTTTCACTCCCTTAATCAGAATTTTCTTTTAGCCAACTACATTTACTCATTTTTTTTTACAAAATCTTTACCCCTTTTACAATTTTATCTCTAGCCTAATTTACATATGTAATATTACGACGTAAATGATTGCATCTTATAGCAATCCTCTCTCTCTCTCTCTCTCTCTCTCTCTCTCTCTCTCTCTCTCTCTCTCTCTCTCTGTGTGTGTGTGTGTGTGTGTGCAAATACTGTGCAGTTTAACTTTCGCATACATTAATTAATGAATGACCATTTAAGCTCTCTCTCTCTCTCTCTCTCTCTCTCTGAGATCCCCATTGTTAAGACGCCAGTTTTTATGAGCTTATCAATCAATTAACCGACCCTCTTCCTTAAGATACGTCCATCAAATGATTCTACCTCTCTGTCTTCTCTCAGCATCGATGTTGACAAGTCGTCTCTTACATGTTTGTTTGATTAAGTGTAACACTTCTTAGAGCATAAGGGAATAATGAATGATAATTACGTTTTGGATTTATGCGTTCAAGTGCGAGTGTGTATCCGTTTACTTGATAAGACTCGATGCAAGTTCTACAACTGTAAACATCTTGCTATGTATTTGAGTTAAATACTAGCAATAAATTCTTCGGTATATAATATCTTATACCTTTAAGTCTCATGAAGGTTATATGGGCTAAATATTTCAATATTAATTCATGTTGATTAATCAAAAATCTCTAATATACGATCAAACTTATCGATATAAATTCGTGGTAAATACCTCAAAAAAAAAGTCAGGTTACGAAATAGATTTTCGGGGATTCCCATTGGCTACTATCGATCCCAACAGCCAATAGGATTAAAGTCAGGTTACACAATAGATTTTTGAGGATTCCTATTGGCTTAATATCGGTCCCAACAGCCAATAGGATTCAGGATACACAATAGATTTTCGACACGCCCCATTGGCTACTATCAATCCCAATAGGCAATAGGATTAAGATTACACAATAGATTTTGGACACTTCCCATTAGCTACTATCGATCCCAACAGCCAATAGGATTCAAGTCAGGTTACACAATAGGTTTTAGAGGTTTTCCTTAGACTCAATATCGATCCCAACAGCCAATAGGATTGAATAAAGGTTACACAATAGATTTTTTACCCTTCCCATTGGCTTAATATTGATCCAAGCAAACAATAGGAATGAAGCCAGGTTACACAATAGATTTTCGAGGATTCCCATTGGCTACTATCGATCCCAACAGCCAATAGGATTCAGGTTACACAACAGATTTTGGACGTTTCCCGTTGGCTACTATCGATCCCAACAGCCAATAAGATTGAAGTTAGGTTACACAATAGATTTTCGACGCTTCCCATTGGTTTAATATCCATCCCAACAGCCAATAGGAATGAAGTCAAGTTACACAATAGATTTTCGAGGTTATCCTTAGACTCAGTATCGATCCTAGCAGCCAATAGGATTGAAGAAAGGTTACACAATAGATTTTCGACGCTTCCCATTGGCTAATATCGATCCCAACAGCCAATAGGATTCAGGTTACACAACAGATTTTGGACGCTGCCCATTGGCTACTATCGGTTTCCCAACAGCCAATAAGGATTGAAGTAGGTTACACAATAGATTTTCGACGCTTCCCATTGTTTAATATCGATCCCAACAGCCAATAGGATTGAATTGTCAAGGTCATACAACAAACAACAATGCCTTAGCATAGGAGGAAGCCACTTTAAGTAATTGGGTTTTAATCTAGGATATTATGCCGAGCCTTCTGTCCCCGAAACTTCCCATCGAACTTTGGAGGTGACAACTTCCTGGATGGACGTCGTTTCGTTCTGTTAGCTCGTAATTACTCTGAGGAGTTTCTGTTCCGGTGAAATGTGTGCAGATGTATGGCACGGTTGGCAAGGTTTTGCCTGTGCTGAGATATGTTGGCATTTGCTTTTAAAACAATGAACTGGGAAGTAACACACACACACACACACACACCAACACACATACACTGACACTCGAGTATAAACAATTGACTTATCCAGCAATCTATCAACAGAGAGAGAGAGAGAGAGAGAGAGACGAGAGAGAGAGACGAGAGAGAGATAAATGGTTAATTCATCTGCTAACCGCTGTATTATCCAAATCAAAAGGGATAGGTTCGAATTTATGACCAAAAGCAAATTAATATCATATATCATTATAGATATCATATATATATATAGATATATATATATATAGATATTACATATATATATATATATATATATTATATATATATAATAATACACAATCTTTATCAAAACCCTCTCCACTCGCAGCATATTGTTTCTCCGCAAACTAACCCAAACTTTATACGAACCTTTTTTGCATCCGAAAGTTTGCATCAACAACGTGGGAAGCCTCACCCAATATTTTATTAAACTCAGAAATAACGGCGGAAATATGAAAGCTTTGTATTTCTACCATTTTTGGAATATGAAGATTGTGTTTTTTTTTAGGGGGGCGGTGGTTGTGTGTTGGGGGGGGGGGGGGCACGTTCCTCCCGGCATCTTGCAAGCGGTTGAGGAATTTGCGAATATGAAGAATATACGGAATTGAAACGGTTTTGGACTGATAGAATCCTTAGAAACCAAGAATATTTAAATGATTTTGAATGTATTTTTTTATTGGCCTGATGGAATCCTTACAAAACAAGGGTATTTAAATGATTTTTAAATGTATTTTTTTATTGGGCGGATGGAATCCTTAAAAAAATATTAAAATGATTTTAATTCAACTTTTGATTTCCCATAAGTATTTATTAAATACCTTTCTTTTCACTGTTTTACTTTCCCTTAAATATCTTAGCGACGAATATCTTTGTTATCTTTATTTTTTCTTTTATTTTCTTTCTTTCTCCAAATATCCAGCTGAAAACCCCTTTTGGACCCAGAGTCAACAGTATATAAACAGAGAGAGAGAGAGAGAGAGAGAGAGAGAGAGAGAGAGAGAGAGAGAGCGCAAACTGAGCCGCAAAACCTTCACAATTTTTGCTGTGGACGTTTTTGTAAATAGATTAATAAATTCTCATAGACGGAACTAGATTAAGCCGTATTAATCAAATTCGTAGGCTTTATTTGACTGGGAAATTATGCTATGCATTGCACAAGCCATCACCTGAGTTAGATATACAGGGTGTCCATAAAGTCCCAGTACCATTACAAGTATTACTCTGAATGGTACTGGGACTTTATGGACACCCTGTAGAGCAGCTATTCAGTACAAAATGATTACTTTGTGATTAAATCGGTTAAAGGGTTGCTTTTCCTGATAGGATTATGTTATGTGCCATGGAGTTATGTATATAGCATTTTTTTAAATATAATTATTTTAGTTCAAACCCTTACTTTCATTGGAATAACTGGATTTGAAGTTATCTTTAAAACTTATGATTTTTGGATGTATAAAGTTTGGTGGAAAGATACTGAGGTAAACCTGAAAACTGTTTATCAAGGGCAAATAAATACCTTGAAATACCTTGATGAATTTAGGTGTTTACATCGTGTATGTATTAAATAATAAACTTCAACTCTCCATCAATGGGAAATAAGTCTCCATATGGATCTTAATTGTCTGTATTGAGGGGTCAGAGATGTGTATTTCTGGTGATAGAAGTTCACTCTCGACGTGGTTCGGAAGTCACGTCAAGACGTTGGTCCCGTTGCTGAATAACCACTGGTTCCATGCAACGTAAAAACATCATACAAAAAAAAATTGTCTCTATGGATCTTAAAATTACTGCATTAGAGAATAAATATACAGGACAAAAATGCCATTAGAAAACAAATTATATATATAACCAAATAAGTAAAACTATGAAGGTTGGTGAATTCCATACGATTCGACGGAACGAAAATAAAATGATAAGGATAAATACTGGCAGAAAAGGAGAGGAGAGAGAGAGATGAGAGAGAGGGAGGTGACATTAGACAGGGATGGGATCTCAGGTCAATCAAAGTGAGAGGTCATCGTGCATGATTGAATTGGTTTAACTAAGTGTGCGAGGGATTGGAAAGTGCTGTTGATGATTTTTGTGCTTATTTTTTTTAAAGGATCATGATACACATGAAGCTTCCATGTTGTTTTCGGCAGTAGAGCGTCAAAAAAAAATACTGTATAGCATTAATATCATATATGTATATGTATGCATATAATATATATATATATCATATGATATATATGATATATATATATATATATATATATAATATATATATATATATATATATATATAATCTATACGGTGGTCACCTTTTTTACCAGATACATGTGCAATTTTTGTAATAGCCACAGTGCCCTCTTAACTGATATATATATATATATATATATATATATATATATATATATATATATATCTATATATATATATATATATATATATATATGATATATATATACACACACACAGTCATTTTGTTTATGTATATTCTTGTTTATTGAAAAGGGAATTGTCATTTCGAATAAACAGGAATTATATATATATATATATATATATATATATATATATATATATATATATATATATATATATATTATATTATATATATATATATATGTGTGTGTGTGTGTGTGTGTGTGTGTGTGTGTGTGTATTTACAAATTCTGTTGGGTATAAGGTATCCCCTAAGCAAAGGGTATTCGATACTAATAAATGTTTGATGTACTTATGTATGCACGCATGTATATTTGTACGACTATGTGTGTATACATACTACATACTTCCATAAACACAAACACCCATACACCCAATACATGCATCGCCACCAAACTAAACTGACGTTCGTCATCAAATGAATAAAAACTGCCCACTGAACGGAACCCCTATTCCAAGCCATTTGAGTCAGTGACAGCGTCAGTCTACTCTGTTCAACCTCTCTATTTTATTGTTATTTTTTTTTTCGTGCCTTCCCTTTCAGCTACGGGATTGCAAATCCTTTCACTTATTTGATGGGTGCGACGCCAAGGGGAGGGAGGTATCGTTTTTAGTTATGCGAATGTCGTGCACTTGTTTTTGTAAGATTTTTAGCTTTCCACTTGATTGTTTCATTCTCTGCTCGACGCAAGCGGTGATCGAAATTGTCATACAGACACGTAAGTCATAAGCTAGAGTTACAGGCACTTGGAGACGTAATCACTATTGTTCTGTCGTGTATAACGCTTCTATATGTACAGTGTACTTAACTGCACAATATTTTAATCGTAAATAGGTTATAATGAGTATGCCTCACCGTCAGATAACCAGACAGGAACATAGCATAGGAACTGAGTTCCTTCTTTCTGCAGATCCAGTCTTCTAGATTATGCTAACAGAAGTAGCAGAAGGAAGACATCTGCGAGAATACCTCTACATATCGAACTATTTGCCCGCTTTGACAGAACTCTTCTATTTGAAGTCTTCATCACGAGACATAGCATACTTTAAGGAACTGAGTTCCTTCTTTCTGCAGAGCCGGTTTTCTAGATTATGCCAACAGAATTACCAGAAAGAAGACACCTTAATGCATCTTGACGAAAAAACTATACATTTCACTCTTCAATGCATTTTACTCTCTCTCTCTCTCTCTCTCTCTCTCTCTCTCTCTCTCTCTCTCTCTCTCTCTCTTTTAATTGGCCTGCAATCCTGTAACGGCCAATAATTCGTCCTGGAGTGGGTAAACCCATTGTCTGTAACTAAAATAAAC
>NC_087208.1:42597656-42615946 GCF_015104395.2 Macrobrachium nipponense | reverse complement strand
AGCTCGATTATTTGAATTAAAATCGAGGGGAAGAAGGAGATAATATCCGATATGAAAGGTTAATAATACTATGTATAAAACTTATTTACGTATGTTATTAGGATTAAACTGCAATGAATGTCAATTATCATCTTAGTCACTTAATTAAAAAAGTATTTCACGAAAGAGGTGACTTTATATATGTTTATATATATATATATATATATATATAATATATATATATATATATATATATATATATATATATATATATATATATATATAATCTTCCTCATTATCCTACTGAATTACATAATTACCAATTGTAAAAATCAATTATACTCTTTTAAAGTATTAAATATTTCCTTCTCGTCTTCAATTTCAAATAATCGAATTATACCCCATAATTTTGAATAATCAGGTTATATAACCATGAGTATAACAAGAATACGAGCACCGTAAAACTTAACTTGTAACAACCACAGACAGTTAAGAACATAACTACCTGCAGTGGAGAGTAAAGAAAACCATATCATTAAGTTCTTCTAATGAAAGACATCGCCTAATCTAATTCAATTGCCTCCTGAGTTGCTTGAAGACTCAATACCAAGAAGTTTAGGGAGTCATTCCAGTCTCCAGATTCTTCCAAAAAGTTGTCGCGTCTGGAAGGTGCAATTTCAAACCTAAAATAAAAAAAAAAAAAAACTTTCATCCTATCCCATTCTCAAATCCCTCTGACTTTGTATAGTTCCTTTAAAAAAAGATAGAGAAAAAGAGAGAGAAGGAGACAGAGGAAAAAATCAGCAAAAATTCAAACTTAAAAAAAATAAAAAAAAAATAAAAAAAAACTTTCGTCCCACCGCATTCTCAAATCCCTTTGACTTTGTATAGTCCCTTTAAAAAAAAAAAGAGAGAGAGAGAGAAAGGGAGAGACAAAAAAAAAAACATTCACCTTCTATTTTTCTTCTGATTTCTCCTGGGGACACACACAGAGACCAGCGTTGAGCAAAGGTTCGGTACCCAGGCAAGCTTCAGCTGAAAGCTCCTTTAGCTGCTTTCTATTATTCCTGCCGTTTTGGGTCCGACAAATCATCCAGAGAAAGTCGACTGTCCTTTGTCATGGATACGGTCTCCTATTGGCTTTATTCTTCTCCTACTTCTTCTTCTTCTTCTTCTTCTTCTTCTTCTTCTGGTCTCTTTTCGAAGATAAGCTCATGGACAACTGTACCATTGGTTCAGTTTTCTCATATCTAAAATGGACTTAGTTTTGAATCAGATCCTCGTGTACATGAATTAATTTATACCCGGAGATACATGTTTATCTTTACGTAGGTTCAATAAGAAAAATCTGTGGAATTTGTTGAGCATCAAAGTGCTTTCGTCCATGTAACTGGAATGAACTGGAATGAGATAGCACAAAGAAATATAATCGGGAATCTCTTAGAAATATACACAGCCATATATAATAATACAAACACACACACACATACATATATATAGATATATATGTCTGTACGTTTGCATATGAATGTATATTTTAGTAAGATTCTAGAATAATTTCTTGAATGCATTTTCATTTCGACGACGTGGACACCACTCAATTACTAAAAAAAATAAAAATAAAATTAAAAAAATCCAGAAACTCAATCAGGAAAATATTTGCAAATATTTCTTACAAAATTTGAAAAAAAGATCCCTCATATCTCTGACATAAATCATGTATACACAAAGACTTGGAGCGTGACTCATTTAATTTTGAATATGAAGATTTTTGGAACCAAAGCCACATCAAGTCTTCAAGAACATTTATAAAAAGTTAAGAGGCAAATGCACATTTTATATTCCTGTTAATATTGAAAAATGAAAGTTATGACATTTACATTTCTCAGAAATGATAAAATTATTTTGAAGTTCAAATGATGTTTCCAGTCAGTCTCGTGGGAGGCTGAGTTGACCAAAACCTTTCAGAAAAATTTTCAGAAGTCAAGTCAGAGAGGAGAGAGAGAGAGAGAAGAAGAGGATCGAGAGAGAGGATGAGAAGAGAGAGAGAGAGAGAGAGAGAGAGAGAGAGAGAGAGAGAGAGAGAGAGAGAGATATTGAACCATTAGGTTATGATTAAAATAGGAAATATATATATATATATATATATATATATATATATATATATATATATATATATGTCTTGTGTGTGTATGTGTGTGTGTATGGCCTATATACACATATGCATTTACATATTTATACACATTCACACAGACACGTAATACATATATATATATCATATATATATATATATATATATATATATATATATATATATATATATGTGTGTGTGTGTGTGTGTGTGTGTGTAGTGTGTGTATATATATATATATATATATATATTCTATATATATATATATATATATATATATATATATATATATATATATATATATATATATATATATATATATATATATATATATATATACATATTTACTCTCCTTTTGTATAGAATATTAAAAAAACATAAGAGAATATGCAACATATCCTTTACCCTTTTTTACAGAATACTCAAAAACGTAAAGAATAAGCAATACTCAATAACATAATGTGCAACATACCCTTTGCCCTGCTTTACAGAATACTCGAAAACATAAGAGAATATCCAACATATTGAAGAACACAATAGAATTGAAATAGTACCCTGACAAAGAGAGAAAATTCATCCCCCAGTTCCTGAATCAAAATGGACTCGAGGTCTGTCATGGGAGTGAAACAATTACACTGATTGTTCCCTCTGCGGACGGGGGACCAAGGTTGCCACATTTTTGGGGTAAAAAATCTGGATATTTTCTAAAAATAATCTGAATAAATCTGTATAAAAGATCAGATGAATTGGTAGTTTTTTTTTTAGAATACGTTCCAGGAAACGCCATGTAATCCACATTTTTTTATTGGTAAAAAAATCTGGATATTCCCTAAAAAATCTGAATAAATCCGTATATTGCAAAATTAATCTGTATAAAAAAATCTGATGAATTGGTAGCTTATTTTTTTTAGCATATGTTCCAGCAAATGCCATGTAATTTAGAGAAAAATCAACTGTATATTTAAGATTAATCTGTACATGTGGCAACACTGCTCTGGAGGGGCTCTGCAGGGGCTCTCGAATTGCAGAGCTCGACGTCAGGACCACAGAATAGGACGTCGAGGATACGCCTCTGTGGTAGGACTTGCGTACGAGAGAATATTCCTAAAGGATTCGAGTTATTTTAGGATTTACTGAAAGAATCCCTTCTGTGTTATCTTTGTGGAGTTTGAATAGCTGTTATATAAATTAAAATTATGACTATTATGTGCAAATAGTTACTTATTAACTCATTATCTTATTTTAAAGACACCTCGTTCAGTCTGTAAAGGTTAAAGTCGCATTTCACTGACAAAGAAGAATTTCCTTATTCATTTCCTTAGAGGATTCAAGGCTCCAGGGACAAGTTTATCCATAATTAAACGGAATTCCACAGATATTAGGGAATTAAGATGTAGTCAAGCCATCACTCTCATTGGAAGAAACAAAACATATATGTGTGTGTATATATATATGTATATATATATATATATATATATATATATATATATATATATATATATATATATATATATATATATATATATATATATATATATATATATATATATATATATAAAAGCTTAAAAGTGTGTAACTTAAACACCCTCAGCCAGGCTGGTCGGTCAGTTTACTAACCTTCTCCCCCGGGAGAAGCTAGAAAAGTATTGACGTTAATATAATACGTTCCTTAAAAAGCCATAAGGGAACTGCCTCTGGCACTAAGCACACAAGCCTACTTGCAATTACTGAGGGGGGGGGGAAGGAAATCTCCTCCCCTAGGGAGGACCACACTGCCTTTAAGTAGGTATGCTTCCCTACCTGGAGGGGACATTAGAATGGTGCCATATTCCACTGAATATGACAAGATAAGTATTCTGTGGGGTGTAGCATAGAACTTGTGGCCTGGGAAACAGTTAGTGGTTGGCAGCCTATCGTTTGTGTTAGCATTCAACGTAGTGGAGAAGTGTAGTGGTCGATTGCATACAGTTTCTTTGCACCTATAACGAAGTGGAGAGGTACTTTTAACCCTTAATATTGAGACCAATGGTAATTTTAGTAGAGATACCTTTTTATTTACACTTTGAATTAGTTTATACTTCTTTTTCTACAGGTATGCTTGTCAGGAATAATAATAATAATAATAATAATAATAATAATAATAATAATAATAATAATAATAATAATAATAATAATAATAATAATAATAATAATAGGGAAAAACTCTCTATCACCAGAGTATATAAAAAATGTTCTAAAGGGTCCACAATAATACAAAGTGTAAAAGTCCGTGTATAATTTTGAAGACTTTACAGATAGCTTTCGAACCCTTCCCTGGGTTCATCTTCAGTCCAAATGAACAAAAAGTTACGACAGTGCAAGGTAAACTTTTTTTTTAAAAAAAAAAAAAAAAAAACAAGAGACGTTGAAAGACCGTTGACAAAAAAAAAAAAAAAAAAAAAATTATACACGGACTTTTTACACTTTGTATTATTGTGGACCCTTTAGAACAAAATAATAAATAATAATAATAATAATAATAATAATAATAATAATAATAATAATAATAATAATAATAATAATAATAATAATAATAATAATAATAATAATAATAATGGAAAAGTTAATCCACATAATATGTCTGTTTGATTTTGTTATTTAAAATAAAAACAGACATATCATTGTGGATTTACTTCTCCATTGTATTGACTCATGTGATTGTGAGTTTTCTTTGAATAATAATAATAATAATAATAATAATAATAATAATAATAATAATAATAATAATAATAATAATAATATTCCTGTTTAAAGCAATTAAAACTACACATCATAATTCTAATTAGACTTAAAAAGTTTACAAATGAGATTTTATTATAAGGTCTCAGCTGAAACCTAACATGGCGGATATTTAATTCATATCTAGATTAAGCAAATCTGATTGCATATCAGTAAGTCTTCTACAGACTTAAGGGATAACTCTCTCTCTCTCTCTCTCTCTCTCTCTCTCTCTCTCTCTCTCTCTCTCTCTCTCAGGGATTTATGCGACAAGCATAGTATTTATGCAATGAGATTTCAATAAATCAATAAGTCTTCGAAAACCTAAGTAATAACCTCTCTCTCTCTCTCTCTCTCTCTCTCTCCTCTCTCTCTCTCTCTCTCTCTCTCATGGATCTATGTGGCAAGCACAAGTATTTATGCAAAGTGATTTCAATAAATCAATAAGTCTTCACAAACTCAGGTAATAACTTGAATTTTCCAGAAAAAAAAAGTTTCTGCCTCCTGGTATTTTCCAGGAAAAACGTTACTCTATTCTTGAATTTTCCAGAAAAAAGTTCCTGGAAGGAGAACTTTCCAGGAACTTTCCAGAAAGAAACGTTTCTCCCTCCTAGAATTAAAAAAAAATTTCTTCCTCCCGGAAGTTTTCAGAAAAAAAGTTTCTCACTCCTGGAATTTTCCAGAAAAAAATCTTTCTACTTCCAGGATGGTTCCAGAAAAAAACGTTTCCAGAAATGAAGTGACTTGTAATTCTGCCCCCCTCCTATAAAATTAAAGAAGTGAAGTTTCCAGAAAAAAACGTTTCCAAAATGAGGTAAAACTTGTATTCCGCCCCCCACCCCTATAAAATTAAGTGAAGTTTTCAGAAAAAACGTTTCCAGAAATGAGGTGACTTGTAATTCCGCTCACCCTCCTATAAAATTAAGAAAAAATATAGAGACTCTTCAGTTGATAATATCAACATCGCCCCCTCCACCCCATCCCACCCTTCCACAATCCCCTTGTAGGATACTTTAAACAGAATCTCAAAACGTTTCTCCCTTCTGGAATCATCCAGGAAAAAAACGTTCCAGAAAAAAAAACGTTTCTGGAAGTGAAGGCAGTTGCAAAATGCACAGCAGCAGAAGTTACTTAAAGGGATTCCACCTCCCTCCCTTCAAACCACTTTGTTTTCCATTTACCTTCAGGGCAGAGGTGGCTTCCGTAGGTGTAGTGAATAGTCTGTTGCTGTTGGGGTTCTGCACTGAGGAAGAAGGATAGGAAAGAGATATTTTGAAACGGGAGAAATAACGGGATGGAGCAGAAGGGAAGAGGAGCTTGGATTGAAAGGGAAATCTGCCTGTTGTCTATCTTTCGTCATAAATGGCGTCTGTTCTGTTCTCATTTTTAAAATTTTTATTTCCCCTCTTTTCTTTCATTCTTGTTATTATTTCTTGTTCATTGTTTTACTCAACAGTTTTTTTTCATTTTTACTTATATCTTTCATTCTTGTTTCTTTTTTAGCTTCAATTTCTCAAGCCATCCAGTAGATCACCTTCGTATTAAAAGACTAAAAGATTCCAACCTGAAAATCACTGTCTTCAAATATCAAACTGAATGTAAACATGTCACAATGTCTACCCCCTTTGATATTCCCTCGTCGATGCCTTCTCCATCTTTCTATTTATGATATTCCTAAAATTGAATCTTCATCAAGTCAACTTACTCAAAAAAAAAAAAAAATACTGAAATGACTCAAGACGAAGTCCGGATCGATACGTTACTAATTCTGACATGGCATAATTGAAAAATCATCATTTTTATTATTAATACCTGTTTCGAAGTGATTCCAGAGTGAGAAAATGATACCTTTAATAATTCTGGGTTATTTTGGTCCTTAAGAAAATAAAAAAAACAAATCATGATGGTTTCATGAAGAATTATCTTATGTATCTTTTAAATAAACTCCATATTCTTTGGAAGCTTGGATTTCAAGTCAATGGACCCTGTAGGGTTGCTCCATATGAGATTCATCTCATGAATAACAATAAACATTACTTCCAAACCCCACGCAGTTCTTAAAATGATTACCATTTATTGACACGAACAAATGAAAATGAACAAAAGTAAACAAATTTGGTTAGATTCTCTTAATCAGGAAATTGCAAACCAACTTCTACATTATCATCTACAAATTGGAAAACGGTAGAGCACTCTTGTCGAATTTGAAATTACATCCATATTAAGGAACCTGTCTGTGCACAATACAGGATAAAAGGAAATTAGCATACTGGACAAACAAGAATCAACATAATTGGAAGAGAGTGAAAGAATATTACCTAATTTCCATACGTTCTTTACTCCATTTTTTCCAAACGAGTGGAAACAATGGTTATCAACTCGTCAAAGAATCGTTTGAAATTTCAATATAACTATTTGCAGTTCCAGTGGCAGGAATTTCTATGTGGTTTTCCCCAATACAAAATGTTTACATTTTAAAATACATCTTCATTGCAGAAAGAGACGGGAATGTTTTTTTAATTCATTTTTCTTTGTGTTTTCTTGACAATTTTCTCTTATGGTTGTGGGTGATTTCAAAGTATTCAGTAACATTTGCAAACTGTGTTCGTGTGTGTAAGTATGATAGTTTATTATTACTTTACACGAGACTTCATGTTTTCAAATATTAAGCTTCACATAATCCACAAGCAGTGAAATCACATATATATATATATGATATATATATATATATATATATATATATATATATATATATATATATATATATATATATATATATATATATACATATATATCACATACATGGTCCTATGTATGTATGAACGTTACCGAGTCCACAAGCTTTTATCATGCATGCAAAACGCAATATTTCACCAGTACACAGACAACCCAAGTGTCCAAATACACTGTCCCCCCACCGCCTCACCTCCCCCTCCCCCTCCAGAGTCCTCTAAATTCGACCACGAGCCACGCAATAAACTTTCGTCTCTCTCACCTTGAAAAAAAAAAAAGAAATCTAATATCAGAAATCTTTATCTCGACGTATCTTGCAACCAGCGTGAGACAGCAACTTGCAACAACACCAACTTGCAACTTGGGCAAAGTGCTTTCCGTTTACCCCCAAAACAAAATTCATGAGTTTCTTCTTCTTCTTCTTCTTCTCTTTCTTCCTCTTTTCTCCTGGTGGTTCATATCTGGGACTATATTTCGCCTCGGCAATATTCGAGTATCTCTCTTTCATTTTTTTTTTTTTTTGGTTGCAGAAGACAGCTCTTCGCAATTTTTTCTTTCGTGGGTACACTGTGTTTTCCGTGTTCACGCCAAGGTCATATTCATCGAAGACGTATCTTTGCACGTGTCAAGTTCTTGGAAATGTTAAAAATTGTAATTTTTTTCCCCCACCAAAATCAATTTAAGACTCAATGATTTTGGAGCTGTTAAAAATATCCTTTCTATCTCCAAAACCAAAGTATGTCTTGAACATTTTGTAGCTTTTAAAAATTATTCATTCGTTCTCAAAATTCAATTTAGGACTTAGTTTTCTATACCATCACTATGCATCTATGTCTAAATTCCTGTCTTCATCATTCATGATAAAAAAAAATAGCTAAGGAGACACCACTTTTATACCGAACCAGTCACTCTACTGATTTCCTTCTCGTACTTGCTGCCTCAGACTTGCTTATCGAAAGAAACTGAGCCCTCCAGTATGTAAAATACTCCACCAAATGCTCTGTATGAATGGTCTGGAATAGTCTGGAAATAGGGTAGAAGTCTTGGTGTGAAATACTCTGGAATAGTGTGGATTAGTGTGGAACAGTGTTGAATAGTCTGGAATTGTCTGGAATATTCTGGAATAGTGTTGAGATAGTGTAGAATAGTCTGGAATTGTTTGGAATAGTGTTAAATTGTCTGGAATAGTGTTGAGATAGTGTGGAATAGTATTGAATAGTCTGGAATTGTCTGGATTATTCTGGAATAGTGTTGAGATAGTGTAGAATAGTCTGGAATAGTGTGGATTAGTGTTGCATAGTCTGGAACATTCTGGAATAGTGTTGAGATAGTGTAGACTAGTCTGGAATTGTTTGGAATAGTGTTGAATAGTCTGGAATATTCTGGAATAGTGTTGAGATAGTGTAGAATAGTCCTGAATAGTGTCTAATAGTGTGGAAATAGTGTAGAATAATCTGGAATAGTGTGAAAATACGTGGAATAATCTGGAATAGTCTGGAAAAGCCTGGAAGAGGTGTCCCATTACTGGAAAACGATCAGTGTTTTTTTTCCCTATCTCTCTCGCCTCACTGAGTCCGTCGACTTCCATTTCCAGGAAGGCGAGAAGGAGCAACCGAATAATAATGATTGTCTTCTGGAATTTCATTGGCCAAGTTTTTTTTTTTTTTTTTTTTTTTTAGGTTGGATGTTTTCCAGAGCATCTCATGTTTGAAAATATGATCATCTTCTCTTTCTTTCAATTTTTTGTTTGTTAAACCTCAAAACACGAAGAGCAAGGACATACACGCACACCTCCTCCTCTCTCTCTCTCTCTCTCTCTCTCTCTCTCCTCTCTTCTCTCTCGCTCTCTCTCTCTCTCTACTCTCTCTCTCTCTCTCTCTATATATAATATATATATCTATATATATATATATATATATATATATATATATATATGAATGTGTGTGTATGACTGAATCACGAAAATACGGAACCTGATAAGTATATAAATAAAGACAAAATCCACTAAAGAAAGAGAAACGATGAAGTTCTGCAAGGCCTTTCGACTTTTTGTCCTTTACTTAGCAGACTACTATGTAAAGGACATGGGGTCGAAAAGGCCTTGTTGCAGTACTCTATCGTTTTTCTCTTTCCTTTATGAATATATATATATATATATAATATATATATATAATATATATATATATATATATATATATAATATATATATATATATATATATATATATATATATATATATATATATATATATAATATATATATATACAAAGTAATTGAATTTAATAACATTGCATAAAAAATAATATGCTGTACCACCTTCCCAAAACATCTAAGCAATAATACAAAAAAATCTCTCTACAAACATTTCAAAATCAATTCCCCTTTTAATTCCAGGGTTTAAAATTCACCCACTGATTTGCATAATCCATCTTTTTTGAGGCAGAACTTCATACATACAAAAAGCCATCACGTGACACCGTTTTAAAACATACGACTGCCCAATTAACAGGGAGTGGTTTAACTAAATGACCGGACCAATTAAATTTTATTTGTTTCCACGCAATACGATCTACAGTGAATCAGAAAGAAATCCAACCCTTTAGGGAGGATTCATCTTTCTGAGTTTCGGAAACTAAATGCTCGGTTGATTGAAGTAGCAGGAATGATTACTTTTCATTGGTTTCTTGTTAATTACATTGAGTGATGTATGTATACGTATATATGTAGACATATACCTACTTATGTATGTATGTATATAATATAAATGTGTGTATATATATTGTTCAGTTAGCACTCCATTTTTTCACCTCTCAAAACCGTTTGGTGAAACCTGCTCTTAACCTAATATTGATATATATATATATATATATATATATATATATATATATATATATATATATATATATATATATATATATATATATATATGGACGTTCCACTCATATGTAAATTTATCTCAGCAAATAATTCAGAATGGGAGCATTTGGCATTACAGAGAAACACTGTGAAGGGGGGGTGGGCGCCACCCTCTTTTAGCTTACTCTGGGAGTAAGCTTATAAACTAATTTGTTGTAGTTGTTGTTGTGGGAGCTAGGAAAGGTCTATGGCAGAGACTAATAAGGTTCTGAAAAAGGTGTTTTGCGTTGAGTTAAAGATACACGAATTTCAGGATGGGATATTTTCGATTTATTTATTAGAATGAAAATGTAAAAAAATAAATAATGTTAAGTTAAACAGTACAGAAAAATTATTTCTAATAAAACATAGCGTATCTATTTTAATTTTCGTTGGTGAAACAAGGATCTATTTAACCATAGATTTTACCACGTTTCAATTTACGTTATGTTAGAAATATAATGCTCAACAACTTATTAGTGAGAGGAAAATCTTACACACATCCCGGATAAGCTGGAGATCGGATCATGCCTTTTTGCGATATATTTTTCCTTCTCTGTGAAATCACTGTTCTGATGTGGAAATGATAAATGCCAGATAACAATAAAAAAAATACTACACCAAACTATTATTATTATATACTCTCCCATACACTCGTATGGACATCAACACAGAGATTTATGACAATATTATACATTTGTTCACCGTTCATTGTCATCATATATTACCAGAGATTTATTTAGTGTCCTCCGCTCTCATTACCATGTACCACCAGTATACCACTTCTAATGCCATAGGGGGATCCGTGAATGGTTGGGATTTGGGTCATATGGCCCCGTGCTAGGGCAGGGCAGGTGATTCAGTGCCACAGAGATCTAAATCTATAAATCAATATATATATGTATATATATATATATATGTGTGTGTGTGTGTGTGTGTGTGTGTGTGTGTGTGTAATTGGAATAGCCATAATGCCATCTTAACTTCTCAAATCCTTTGCTATTTTTTATTTTTTGGATACGCTTGTCACAACAAAGCCTTGAGATCCAACTTCGAACAAATATGAAGAAATCATCAGTCCCGTAGTGGGAAACGAACCCGCGGTACCATAATAACTCGCACACACACACACACACACACACATATATATATATATATATATATTAATATATATATATATATTAATCCCTACACATAACCTATATATATATGGGAAATATATGCTCAAGTGTTCCTTCACGCAGAACCACAAACATACTGAATTCATTTACATTTTCTGCATCCCCTTCAATTCTCACAAGCATCACGCAGTTGTGCGCTGAAATTATCATCATGAGATTATCACCTACAAAATTAAATACTGACCCTCAAGGGTGTCTATATACAATGATTGCCCTTTTATTAAAACACATTATTCGTCTAAATTTATTATTATTATTATTATTATTATTATTATTATTATTATTATTATTATTATTAAAAATGTACGATTCGTCTCACGTACAGCAAAATTTTTAATATCGCTTTTATTCCTACTCGTTACTTCGGGTTATTTGCATCTGGGTGTAGCAATAACACCCCCGGCTGTTGTTCCCGCAGTTAAATATTCATTTTCAATTTGTCCGGAGTGGATTTTGTGAAAAAAATAATAATAATAATAATGAAAGTACACAAAGTATAATATCCGGTATTGTTGCTAATAATGATGAGTGACCCAAAATGAGATATTTCATCCCAAAATGAGATATTTCATAAGTAATCTTTTTTCCTTTTTATTAATATGATAAATTATTGTTTTGGGTTTCACACTTAGAAAAGGGAATGAAAACAAAAGATGATGACTGTGGAAAATATTACAGACAGTATTATTATCATTATGATTATTAATAGAGTTTTAACTCTCAGAAAAGAGAATCAATACATAAAACCATCAATGTGCAAAAAGAATGCAACCCGTTCTATAATTATTATTATTATTATTATTATCATTATTATTATTATTATTATTATTATTATTATTACTATTATCATTATTATTATTCTAAACTAACTGAATACCCCACCGAAAGAACTACTTTGAAATGTAAAACGTAAATAAGAGCAACAAAAAACTCAATGAAGGTGGGCAGCTAGATACCAAGAAACAAAAAAAAAAAACATACAAACAAATAAAAAAAAAAGCAGTACGATAGAAGGCAAAGGGGCAAACTGTAAGCGGAAATCCTTCTGGGGATCAGAAGTAAAAAAATCAGAATTCCCCTCGCCATCAGTAGGATAGCAGGATATCATTATGGGATGGAATCACGCCACGACTTCTCATTAAAACCGAGTAGGATATTATCGTTTGAGAGAGAGAGAGAGAGAGAGAGAGAGTGAGAGAGAGAGAGAGAGAGAGAGAGAGAGTTTCGCATCCATTTCTGATAATGGGGTATATTGGATAGACTTTGAAATGTATTGGTTTTAGGGGAGACGACCATTAGGGTTATGCATTTTAAACATGCTGTTGGATTAAGGTGATACACTCTGACGTATGAAGACATACATACATACATTCATACACATATATACATACATACCTGCATACATAAATATATATCCTTAAATCCGCGATAGAAGGGTAAGCGAACTTGAAAATGTAGAATAAACTACGAAAGTACTTGTTCCAAGTCCCTAGTTTCACTTACCTCTCTACTGTGGCTTTAAGGATATTCTCATGTACGTGTCGCTTCGTGCTACAATAGATAAATAAATTATATATATATGTATATATATACATATATTTAAATGATGAATAGATATAAAGGGCTAAGCTTTTGATAACTAATAATCCCTTACAAACCCATTTGCAACCAAGCTTTGTCCCATAATCCACAATTACTAATAATATCGCGACAAGTTAAACCCACGAGTTGTGCAACTGCAGTCTGCAGAATTGATCACTTTGAACTCTTTGTAATGGCAGCCCTATTGATAAACACAAAGTTAACCCCTTTTTGGACTGATGCAAATGGCTCCATCATTGGGTACACATTATCTTGATTAACTGGGTAAAGCTTCAGTTTATTGTTTCATTGCGAATTTTGGCGATGAAAGGGGGGATAATTGACATGGGTACAGAATATAGCGATAGTATGTACCGACTTCCATTTTGGCGTATAATCTGTTGCAAAATACAGGCGCTGTTCGACTGAGAATCTTCGTAGTCAAAATGGTTACTGAGGTTTTTGTTAAAAAAATTTTTTTCTATTTTACCTTAAAGTACCAGAATAGGATATTATACCAAGAAAAGCCTAGATTTAACAGAGAAATGAAAAAAAGACGGTCAACTAAAGTGCCTGGATTTCCTTTCTTCTGGCGGTGGGATTCGAATCCACAAGAGGACGAAGTTTTTACCAACTAAAAAATTTCCCTTCGGTTAACATAATTCCGAGATAGTGCGAATTGGACATTAGAGCACATTTATAGCTCAATGCATATATATATATATATACTAGTATATATATATATATATATATATATATATATATATATATATATATATACATATATATATATATATAGATATACAGATAATACAGATATAGTATGATAAGAGAGAGATATATTAAGATGAGAAGAGATATATAGATAGAATATATATAGATCTAGAGTAGATAGGTATATCGAGTATATTAGATATAGATACATATATATATGTATATATATATAATGTATATAGATATAAAAAATATATATTATATAGAGATATATATATATATAGAGATATTAATATATGTATAGTTCGATATATAAATATAGATATCGATATATATATCTATATATTATATTATGTATGATGATCAAAAAAAATAAAAAAAAATATAGTATTATATATATATATATATATATACTATACATATACTAGAATATATATTTATATATACTCATAATCTTATATATATATAGAGATATATATAATTAAATCTAATATATATATATATATATACTATATATAATATAATATTTATTATATCATAATATATATATTACTTACCTTAAAACTAACCTTTAAAAAGTCTTACTACAAAAATCAGTAGTTTGGTCTGTCTGTCAGTTGTCCGTAAGCGCTTTCCACCAGTGTGAAATCCCACATAAGTGATTCACAGCTGACGGACCAATTTATTAGCATTAGGGGTTAAAGAGGGGGAAGGAGAGAGGGTCTTTCACTACTCAGGGACCTACCTAACTAACAAGACCAAGCCATTTTCAAATCATTGCTGAATCTGGTAAAAACTTCGAGCGTCAGCTCGGCACAAAATCGCCGGTGTTAGATAACTGTTACTGCAGAGTAAAGTCACATCGTCTGGGTACCGGCCCCCACTAACTAGTATTCCCCTAAATACTACTTCCAAAATGAATCAACATATCTGTAACACTCACAGTCGAGGTAGCTGCTGACAATACCCAAATGATGATTTGCCTCTTCCTGTTTTATTCACAATCCAAGTGGACGTTTTCGGATGAGGAAGAAGTTCGCCATATGAACGTCATACCTGGAAACTGATGATAATTTATGATAATTTATCAAAGGTCAAAATGAATAAACAGAATTATACGTTGGGGAACAATAGTTATAGAATGCATAATCGTCATGAAGTCAAGGAAACGAATTTTTAAGAGTAATGTGACGGATCAAGCTACTCTGATGATTGTAATAACTGGACTATGATTAAAACTGTAAAATTAAATTCAAAAGTGATTATATTACTTCACAGGCAATAACCTTACAAATCTGATAGACTTTAGAAGACATAGAATGGGATATCACTTTCATGATTAACACTGTAAAACTAAATGCAAAAGTCATTATTAATTGACAGGCAACAGCCTATCAAATCTGAAAGATGTTTGTGATTAAAACTTTAAAAGTCATTTTAAGAGAAATAATATTAATTGACAGGCGATAACCTGAAAAATCTAGAGGATTTCAGAAGACATTAAAGGGATATTTCTTTCGCGCTTAAAACAGCAAAATTAAATTCAAGTCAAATAATATTAATTGACAGGCGATAACCTGAAAAATCTGGAAGATTGTTGATACAAAAAGGGGTATTTCTTTCGTGATTAAAACCGTAAAACAAACATTAAAAAAAGTTATACTCACTGACAAAGGCAAAAGCCTGTCAAATAAAAGATTTGAGACGATATTAAGAGGAAGTAATACTTTCCCATTTCAAGAAAACCAGGGCAAAATGATGTGATAAAGTTAGCTCTACTTTCTAGGGAATGATGGCTATAATCCAAGCCCCCAGCTTATTTCAACATTAGCATATCATATACTTTTTTTTGAAAAAACCGCAGTTTCTCAAAATTTCTCTAAAGCAGCTAAACTCCTATACCCGGAAGCGATTCATTTACGTAAATGATATAGATTTATATCTTGTCGTAATAGGATTGCTCCCGGATACAGAAGCTTAGCTGCTCTTGGTGATATTTGAATGGACGAAAGGATTATCTTCAAAGCTGGAAAAGAGGTACACAATTTCAATATACAAAGAGAGAGGCGGAAGAGAGAGAGAGAGCGAGAGGGGGTGAGGAGGGAGGAGGAGTATGGGAGGGGGGGAGGGGAGGAGCAGAAGGAGGGAAAAGGGGTACGAGAGAGAGAAAGAGGAAAAGAGGGAGGAAGAGAGGAAGAGAGAGAGAGAGTAATTTCACCTAATGTTTTTTTTTAAAGATAAAGGAGCTACAGGAAGAAATTAAGAGAGAGAGTTTTTCAAATGATAAAGAGCTACAGAGAGAGAGAGAGAGAGAGAGAGAGAGAGAGAGAGAGAGAGAGAGAGAGAGAGAGAGAGAGAGCCAAAGTAAAATAAAATCACCTAATGTTCTTAAAAAAAGAAAAAAGTTACAGAAAGATATTAATAACGAGAGAGAGAGAGAGAGAGAGAGAGAGAGAGAGAGAGAGAGAGAGAGAGAGAGAGAGAGAGAGAAATTATTCCCAGTTGCGTAGAACATTATTCAATCAGTTGGCAAATCTATCTCTTAGCTGACTGGATTTCAACGAAAAAATTATAAACAACATCTTTAGCTTTATGTCAATACATTATCATTCATTAAACTCACGTAAATACATTCTCAATAAATGAATTCACCGTAATCACAAATTCAATTTTCCCTTCTCAAACCTGGGTGTTGTTGGTGATTTTATTTTGAATGGGAGTAAGACAGAAATTGTTACAACACGAATGTGAATTATTGGACACTGGACTGGAACAATCTTCCTGAGGATGTTGTGCAATTGGAGTCTCAAATTCTGTATATAATAATAATAATAATAATAATAATAATAATAATAATAATAATAATAATAATAATAATAATAATAATAATAATAATAATAATAATAATAATAATAATAATAATAATAATAATAATAATAATCCTTGGAAGTTTGAATTTCAATTAATGACCCCTGTACGCTTGTATCATGTGAATACAGTTCATCTTCTGAATAATAATAATAATAATAATAATAATAATAATAATAATAATAATAATAATAATAATAATAATAATAATAATAATAATAATAATAATAATAGTAATAATAATAATAATAAAATAATAATAATGATAATAATAATAACCCTACACTATAAATACCACCCAGTCGAATAGGAGGACTGTGATAGACCAAATAATAATAATAATAATAATAATAATAATAATAATTAATAATAATAATAATAATAATAATAGTTGTTGGATGGGTGACCGCTCTCCTAGGCGTTGATTCCTTGGGAAAGGATCTTTACCATAATTTCCTCAGTCTACTCAGCTGTAAATGAGTACCTATCCCTGATGGGGTAGGGTCCAGCTATGGGTTAAATAGCAAAACTCAGCAATGATGGAAAGAAAGAAATGAAGGAAATAAACGACAACAACCGTAAAATGGAACCTCTGGCAACAGAGGAGCTTCGTCCGGCAACCAGGTATTCATCCCAATTGAAGGGGAAGACGGTCAGGTACTTGGAGGTCGTCATCAAGCAACTGATCACCACAACGACAATAATCAACCAGCCTTATGAGATTGGAGCGATCAGAAGCCCCAAAAAGGAAGAAATGGACAAGAGAAGAAAATAAGGAAATATGGAGATGCTACATCAGAAGCAACCCGACGGAGAGAGGATATAGGAGAAGATTGGTCAACATCTGGAATGAGAGGAATAACACCCCCCAAACAGAGCAGAGGCTGGCAGACCAAGTAAGGAACATAAAGAAAAAGAACTGGCTCTCCCCAACAGAAAGAGAAGAACTGGAAAGGGAAATGTCACACGACAACGAATTACACGAAGACGAACTGAGAGACGATGCCACAGAAGACGACAGGGAGGATGAGGTATCTATCAAACAACGACACACGAAGAAACACCGACGAAGTAACAGGGAGGACGGAATGGGTAGAAAAGATTAGACAATGGATGGAGCCAGATACAGAGAGAACAAAGATCCCCTCCATGAAAGCCTACAACACAAAGAAATTAAGGGAGAAAACAAGTGAGGTCAATGAAATAATGGGCATAATACACACCACCAGTATCACAGAAACAAATAACTTGGCATATGCAGGAGCAAGATTAGTAGCAGAACTGATGGGGATTCAAACACCAACACCACCAGCACAACCAACCCAACAGAAACCAAAACAGCAACCTCCTTGGAAAAGGCGCCTGGAAAAGCAAATCGTGGTGATGAGATCTGACTTGAGTAAACTGAAAGAGATGGCAGAAAAAAGGCTAAGAAGCAAGAAAACAAGGGA
>NC_087208.1:42585156-42590156 GCF_015104395.2 Macrobrachium nipponense | reverse complement strand
ATAGATATATAGATAGTATACATATATATCTTTAGATTATATATTATATATATATATACCTAAATATATATATTATCTAATATATATATATCTATCTCTCCCATATTATATATCTAGATATATCTATATAGTAGATAGTATATTATATTTCTATATCTCTTATATAATATATATATATATAGCATAATACTATATATATATATATATTATTATAACTAGATATTATCATATCTATCGATATCTATATATCGGATATACTTTCGCTCTCTATATATTATCTCGATATATTATAGAATATCTAGATATCATTATATAATATATATATTATATCAGATTCAGCTACTCCATATTCATAAGTATCGATATCTATATATATATATCTATATCAATATATTAATAGATTATCTATATCATCAGATTAGCTATATATATATATAGATTCTATATATATATCTTAATATATATATATATATCTATCTATTTATATATATCATATATACATTAAATCAAAAATGAGCCCGTATAAACGCCAAAATATAGAATGTAAGTACTATATTTTGGCGTTTTTATGGGCTCTTTTATTAGATGGAATTCTGTTGTAACAGAAGATTTATACCAGTCACGTATACGTGTGTGCTCGCGTGCGTGCGTGCATGTGTGTGTGTGTGCGTGCATATGTGTGTGTGTCTGCCTGAAATATTAACTCTCCGGAGTCCGAATCCGCTTTCCGGTCCTTACTGACTTCCCAAGGAAGATTCCCGAAGCAGTTGGATTCGAAGACAAAAAACATATCCTCATCTCCCCCCCCCCCCCCCCCTTCCCCCCCCCCCCCCCCTTCTTCCCCTCCTCAGAATCACTGGGCTTTTTCTGTTTCTAAGGCAACAACTGCCAGGTAGGTGAGAGTAACCAGCAAAAATGTTGAACTTTACGCTGTTAAATAATTGTTTTGTGAAATTCTTACTGGACTCAGTCCTCTTCGCAGGACTAGTGTTTATATCTCTTAGCGGTGGAGTCCAAGCATTTGGACTAGGTTATTTGTTCCGCTTATTGGCCTTAGTCCTCTTCGGAGGACTATTGTTTATTTCTCTTAACGATGGAGTCCAAGAAGTTGGACGTGATCAATTGCTACGGAAAAATATAAACCTGGCAGTGGACGGAAACTCTCCCATAGAACGCGTGGAAGTAGATGAAAACGTCAGGAAGCCGAAGAACAAGAGGGAGATAAAGGAAGAACTCTGTGGACAGGCGCAGCAGGCGCAGCAGAGGAAAGGCGATAATACCCTCTCGGAGATTTTCCATTTCGGGAAGAAGTTTGTGAAAAAGAAGGCTCCTTCCAAAGCGAGAATATCCGACGACAACAGATTGGATTGCGAGACTCAAAACCGTCTTCTGAGGGAGTGGGATCAGGTCTTGCTCCAACAAAATATAGATCAGGCCCTTCAAATAGAGGCTCTGATGAAACAAAACAGAGATCAAGCCCTTGAAATAGAAGCTCTGAAAGCTAGGAACAACGACCTGGGCTTCGAAAAAGATGAGCTCATAGTCGAGTTGTCCCGGAGGGACCTAGAACTCGAGGACCTGGAAGAAGCTCTTCTGCTGGAGATACGCGAGAATCAGTCTCTCCGGTCGAAGATCATAGCCCAGGAGGCCTCCACAAAAATGCGTGGGAAAGGAAGTCAATATACAGATTTGTTGCGAGAAATAAGAAGACTAAGAGAGGACCACGAAAGACTAAAAGAGGACCACGAAAGATTAAAAGAGGACCATGAGCAACTCCAGAAGGTGGTCCTCAATGAGAAGAGAAGAAGGACGAAAGAGAAAGAGGGAAATGGAGGAAGAAAGGAAAACGAGGACTTGGGGGATTGGGCCAGCCACTTTGGCGGGACTACGAAACCCTGGAGTTCTACTCAAGACTGGGACTTGTGGGATAAAGACAGCAGCTCTTATGGTCCAGACTCGGACTCGTCCTGGACTACAGACTGGAGATATGTTCTGTCTCCGGAATCTGAGAGAACGAGCTCAACGCTGTGGAGAAGTTTAAGATCTCATCAGTGGAATCAGTGGAGAAAAAATCGGGAAGAGTCGAGAAAAAATGATAATAAATGGAGGAGAGAAAATCGGGATCAATGGATAATAAATCAACCCAGGCTGGAGAGTTTACTGGCATATCAGAGGACTCTGATAGAGCAGGAAAAACTGGAGAGAGATCAGAAGGCGAAGAAGAGGATGTGGGACGACGTACCGAGGATGGAAAGAGACGACTCTTACTCAGGTTCTGGCTACTTAGGGCCATACTAGTGTATGGCCCCTTTCCTTGTCCAATAATCACTCGCTTCCCAATCTTCCCCAAAAAGATAAGGCGGGTGATGAGACGCTTGTACATACAGAGAAAATTCCGAAACTGCAGGTGATGCCTGAACCACTCAGGTCACAGTACCTTCAATGGCTGTTTGGTGGGCAGGTGGAAGAACTCTCCTGGCGAGAGTCAGTGGCTGGTGATACCCCTACATCTCATTGGACGGGAGAATTCTCACTGGTTAGAGTCAACAGCCAACAGTAATTTGGAGACAGGAGGACCAGCTATCAGGATGAGAGCAAACAGTAATTCGGAGGCAGGAGGACCAGCTCTCAAATGAGAGTCAACAGGAATTTGGAGGCAGGAGGACCAGCTCTCAGAATGAGAGCCAACAGTAATTCGGAGGCAGGAGGACCAGCTTTCAGGATGAGAGCCAATGGCCAGGGATCTTCCCAACCACCTGGTCTGGCAGAGGAACTCTTACCCAGCAAGAGCCAACGGATGACCTCTCAGTCTGAGAGAGACAACAAAAGGCCTCCAGAAGGAAATTAGAGGGACACCAGAAGATGATTCTGTTGGAATAATTTAGAAGACCGGCTCTGCAGAAAGAAAGAACTTTTCCTTCAAGTATGCTATGTCCCTTGATGAAGACTTCTAATAGAAGATCTATGTCAAAGCGGGCAAATAGTCGGATATCTAAATCTATTTTCCTTCTGCAGATATTCTTCCTTCTGGTAAATTCTGTGGATAATCTAGAAGACCGGCTCTGCAGAGAAAGAAGGAAACTTTTCCTTCAAGTATGCTATGTCCCTTGATGAAGACTTCTAATAGAAGATCTCTGTCAAAGCGGGCAAATAGTTTTCGGATATCTAGATCTATTCTTACAAGTAATCTTCCTTCTGGTAATTCTGTTGGAATAATCTAGAAGACCGGCTCTGCAGAAAGAAGGAACTTTTCCTTCAAGTATGCTATGTCCCTTGATGAAGACTTCTAATAGAAGATCTCTGTCAAAGCGGGCAAATAGTCGGATATCTAGATCTATTCTTACAGATATCCTCTCCTTCTGTAATTTTGTTGGAATAATCTAGAAGACCGGCTCTGCAGAAAGAAGGAACTTTTCCTTCAAGTATGCTATGTCCCTTGATGAAGACTTTTAATAGAAGAGATATGTCAAAGCGGGCAAATAGTCGGATATCTAGATCTATTCTTACAGATATCTCCCTTCTTGTAATTCTGTTGGAATAATCTAGAAGACCGGCTCTGCAGAAAGAAGGAACTTTTCCTTCAAGTATGCTATGTCCTTTGATGAAGACTTCTAATAGAAGATCTCTGTTAAAGAGGGCAAATAGTCGGATATCTAGATCTATTCTTGCAGATATCTTCCTTCTGGTAATTCTGTTGGAATAATCTAGAAGAACGGCTCTGCAGAAAGAAGGAACTTTTCCTTCAAGTATGCTATGTTCCTTTATGAAGAATTCTAATAGAAGATCTCCGTCAAAGCGGGCAAATAGTCGGATATCTAGATCTATTCTTACAGATATCTCCCTTCTTGTAATTCTGTTGGAATAATCTAGAAGACCGGCTCTGAGAAAAGAACTTTTCCTTCAAGTATGCTTATGTCCTTTGATGAAGACTTCTAATAGAAGATCTCTGTTAAAGAGGGCAAATAGTCGGATATCTAGATCTATTCTTGCAGATATCTTCCTTCTGGTAATTCTGTTGGAATAATCTAGAAGAACGGCTCTGCAGAAAGAAGGAACTTTTCCTTCAAGTATGCTATGTTCCTTTATGAAGAATTCTAATAGAAGATCTCTGAAAGCGGGCAAATAGTCGGATATCTAGATCTATTCTTACGGATATCTCCCTTCTTGTAATTCTGTTGGAATAATCTAGAAGACCGGCTCTGCTGAAAGAAGAAGTTCCTCGGAGGCAGGAGGACCAGCTCTCAGATGAGTGTAATTCGGAGGCAGGAGGACTAGCTCTCAGGAAGAGAGCCAATTTTATTCGGAGGCAGGAGGAACAACTCTCAGATGAGAGCCAACATAATTCGGAGATAGAAGGACTAGCTCTTAGATGAGAGTCAACAGTAATTCGGAGGCAGAGAGAGAGAGAGAGGAGAGAGAGAGAGAGAGAGAGAGAGAGAGAGAGAGGCAGCCCTTTGACCCCTGAAACTTAAGGCCCACGGCACATCACATCTTCTTTAAGGTCCACTGCGCATGCGCAGAAAGAAGTTTGAGAGAGGGGGGATGTTTACCTCGATATTTAGATTGGAAAAAGGCAAATAAATATATCACCAGAGGTCATCATATGTTCCCTCTTGAGTTAGAAAAAAAATTGCTCGTTTTCTGACAGACTGAGAAATGTGATTCAGACGTTTTGCCTGACGAGACAAAAGTGGAAATTTTTAATTTTATCATCGGAGATCGTAGGAAGATACAAGGTGTTATAGTAGATTCACATCAACCGTGCATTTGATGTCTAGGCCAGTCCCTTACGACACTCCTGATTGGCTGTTCATAAGCCAATTACAGGGCTGGAAACTCTCAGTGTCTCTCGAGGGTTCACATGGGTAGGCTCAATGTTCCACCTCTCCTGAGGGATACGTCTTTCAGAAGTATCCCTCAGGATAGGTGGAACATACTACAACCTGCCTTTGTGAACTCTCTCGAGAGACTAAGTTTCCAGCCCTGACATTGGCTTATGA
>NC_087208.1:42580156-42582656 GCF_015104395.2 Macrobrachium nipponense | reverse complement strand
TATCATATATTACATCCTGGGGGACATATGTGAGAATATTTAGTGAAGACTGTCCACAAGGAAGGGAATTACAAATATTTTCCAGGTAAAGAGGCGATACAATTACTGTGGACCAGTATGCTATAAGTTCAATTCTCCATCTGTGAATTTTATATAAGGCGGATTACAAATATAAATTATACATTTCTATTTAGAATAAACTAAAATTATATACAGTATTAACTAATGCATATTTCATAAAATTAGTGCATGCCTGTATCTAACCAGTTTTAATTGATCTGCTTTTGCAACCTAGCACATAATGTTTGGTGCAGTGCATTACAGTCTGCAAGGGTACATAGCAACTAATAAACATTTCATGAAAATCGTGCGTCTGTATCTAACCAGTTTCAATTGATCTGCTTCTGCAACTTTGCATGCTGGGTTTGGTGCAATGCATTACAGTTTGCAAGGTTGATACCTTATATACCAGAACTTCAATTTTATAATACTGTGGATCTTGGAGTGTCTGAAAATCCAGGGAAATAGGAGGACCACATGGAATTATAAATCTATACAGGGCAGATATTGATAAAGCAGAGATAGATGATGACAGAGTACGCAAGTAGAGAGCAAATGAAGTATGTATGAGATAACATAAGGAAAAAATAAGTAATTAAGAAAACGGCAGTAAACAAAAAATATGACAGGAAACATGTAAACATCTTGCACATGCAGTACTTCGAATCAATCAAAGTGGTTAGGTCAAGTCACTATTGCGACGACACTGTCTGTTCGCCCTCAGATCAAAAAAATACTGAGGCTAGAGGGCTACAAATTGGTGCGCTGATCATCCACTCTTCGATCATCAAATATAACGAATTGCAACCCTCTAGCTTCAGTAGTTTTTATTTCATTTAAGGTTGAAGTTAGCCATGTATCGTGCATCTGGCAGCGCTTCCCGGAGGCATGGGACGCACCCACACACTACCGCATCTGGTGAGCAACTGAAAAAAAAAAAAAAAAAAAAAAAAAAAAAAACTATGCCTGATGTAAGGAAAGGCGCATCAGGCAACCGACCCCTTAGAGTAGGGATAGCGGCGAGAAAGAAGAAGAAGAAGAAGAGTTAACAATGTAACTGTTACTAGAAGTAATAACAATAATAACAATAAATAAAAAGCCCAGACTCCTATGACAACACTTAATGACGTACTTGTAATCAATGTTATCATAGATTTGAAGCCGTTCTTATATTATTATTGTTTATTATTTTTCTATTTTTCTTACAATAGAAAATATAATATATATAATATCAACTCGCTTAATTCTGCCATTGTCTGTAACAGTATTTGCCTAAAAGAGGGTGTCTTTTACCATAATATTATTATCATTATTGTTAAAAAATATCCGCAATTATATATGAAAAATATATTTCTATGTAAAGATATAGAACAAAGACTTTCGAACACCTGAACGGTGTTCCTCATCAGTGTAACGTTACACTGATGAGGAACACCGTTCAGGTGTTCGAAATTCTTTGTTCTATATCTTCACATAGAAATACAATTTTAATACATAATTGTGGATATTTTTTAAACAATTTGTTTTCACGAAACTGTCAATTTCTTAACATTATCATATTTTTATTATTATTATTATTATTATTATTATTATTATTATTATTATTATTATTATTATTATTATTAACAGTAGCGACAGTAGACCGAAAACCAAGATTGCCAACTCCATTAGAAACAGTAGCGCCAGTAGAAAGAAAAGGGCCATAATCGAGAGTGCCACCCTCAAAACAGAACAGCTGTGAGTCCTTCACGCCAATGAATGAATGAATGCTGGGAATGAGGATTCCCATTTCGTGTGACATATGAGGCCACAGGCTGCTGATTGCTGAATAGAACAGCCATTCTCGTAACTGTCCTCGGATGGCTTCTGGTCTCCCATATGGAGTCATTCGTCTTTTGTGATCTTTTGTTATTTGTGGGGGAAGTTTGGTCTCATAAAAACTACTGTTATCCATGAAGTATAGGGTTGGTTGCCTTGGTGCGTCTTCTCTGACTGAACTTTTTATCCAGCTAGCTCCGTCGGAAGGATTTTCCTATGCTAAAGCCTTTGTCTTTTATTCTTCCCGCAAATGTTTTGTTTCACTCTTTTATCCTTCCAATTCAGAATAACAACAACCTTCTTCTATGATTTTTCCTTCTAATGTTTTGTTTCACTCTTTTATCCTTCTAATTCAGAACAACAACAACAACAACAACAGCAAAGTAGTTTGTAACCTCACTCCCCAAGTAAGCGAAACTTCATGCATTCGACCTCATTCTGACAGATACATCCGCACCTACAGAGGAGAGTGTTTATTTGAAAACTACTAATGGGAGTTGAATGTATAAATATTTACTCTCCCTTCAATAACATGTTTCCTACGCTCGAATCCTGGACAACTTGTTAGTTAGACTCGTGTGCAAATAAACAGTAATAATTTACATTGTTTATTTTAGTTACA
>NC_087208.1:42561925-42579656 GCF_015104395.2 Macrobrachium nipponense | reverse complement strand
TCCTTCCTTTCGTGTTATATAGTCTGTCCGTATTTGCTCTTGGTGTAGTGCTTTGTGTATTGTCATATGTTTCCTAGTTTTTCTGATCTATGCTGCGAGTTTCTGCCTTCGTCCATTCCACTATTCCTGCGCTGTATCTGATTACTGGCACTGCCCATGTGTTTATGGCTTTTATCATATTTCCTCCATTGGGTTTTGACTTGAGTATCGCCTTGAGTCTCTGCATATATTCTTTCCTGATCGTGTCCTTCATCTCTTGGTGTTTTTTTTATCCCCTCCTTCCATTATTCCCAGGTATTTGTATCCAGTCTCATCTATGTGTGATGTTGCTCCCATCTGGTAGCTTTATCCCTTCAGTTCTCGTTACTTTGCCTTTTTTGTATGTTGACTAAGGCGCATTTTTCTATTCCAAACTCCATCCTGATGTCCCCAGATACAAATCCTTACAGTCTGGATTAGGGTATCTATTTCCTTGATGCTCTTACCATACAGCTTGATGTCGTCCATGAACATCAGGTGGTTGATCCTGTTGCCTCTTTTCTTGAGTTGGTACGCGGCATCCATCTTCTGTAGTACCTTTGTCATGGGAATCATGGCTACTACGAATAGTAGTGGGGACAGTGAATCACCCTGGAAGATCCCTCTCCTGATATTAACCTCCGCTAGTCTTATTCCAGAGCTTGTAAGTATTGTATTCCAGTTGCGCATTGTATTTTTGAGGAAGCTGATGGTGTTTTCCTCTGCCCCATATATTTTCAGGCATTCTATTAGCCATGTGTGTGGTATCATGTCGAAGGCTTTCTTATAGTCTATCCATGCCATGCTTAGGTTGGTTTTCCTTCTCCTACTGTTCTTCATTACCATTTTGTCTATGAGGAGCTGGTCTTTTGTGCCCCTATACTTCCTTCTGCAGCCTTTCTGTTGGTGGGGGATAGTGTTTGTCTCCTCTAGGTAGTTGTTTTTATTATTATTATTATTATTATTATTATTATTATTATTATTATTATTATTATTATTATTATCATCATAGAATCGGATAGAATCTAGACCTAAGGACATCTACCATTCCTAGCCTTCTGTCTTTCACGCTAATATTAACCTATTATCCTGACTGCAATTTATTTTCATAATATTACTTGTGCAGACATTCCATTTTACATTTCCTCTATCAGAAACTTTCAAACTATTTCATCAGACTATGCAAGTTTTCGTCACCATCACCGGTTAATACTTTATTGCAAACATGGAGTACTCCACTCTCCCTGAGAACTTCTATACACTTGCTATTTTGCTACATTCAGTCTTCATTTCATTCATTTAAATCAAATGAAGTACTTCTTTATCTTAGCATAGAATATAAGATAACACTATATGAAAACGTAGCGTCTCAAATTAAAATTTATATACTACAGTAATTGCGATTTAAAAACCAACTATGGTGCTAGTGCTAGAAATGGAGCTTGGGAAACTGAACTGCAAAAATTAGCTTCAAATTGTTTTATTTTAAATGTTACTGCATAAAATCATATTAAAATATAATTCTTGCCTATAAGAGCACTTGAGCCATATTATTGGAATTTATTTTAATTTCAATCTTACTTATATTTAATAAACAAAACAATTATTTAACAACCAAAACAACTTACATTAAAGAATAGATCCACTAATAAAACTTTGTGAAATTGCCGTACATTACCTTTTTCCCTAGACATGGCCAAAGATACATAATAATGTAAAGCACTTATCACAAATGTTGACTTTGACGTTGACGTTGACATATTCCAAAATTGTCGTTGTCTTGGAGTTAGAACGTTCAGTTTTGTTCAGGGTTAATTTCCTATTACAATGTAGATGCCGGCCTTGCTAATGAGAAACTCTTACTGTAACTGTTCGCCGTGGCTGTGGTAACCTCCGGGGTAATTTACTTCTTACCTTTGACAGGTACATATTACGCACGCGCGAACTTAAGACCTATTAGGCAATTACTAGTTTAAGTAATTTAATTCATAAGTTTAATTTTATTATTCATTTTACTTATCATTAACGCTAATAGTTACTATACTTAAGTAGCATTAAGTTATTTACTTTTAACTTATTAGAAAAATAGAAAGCTTCGAGTGAAGCTAACGACCGAATGGCTATTCCCCACAGTCGGACACAAATATCAATCCTTTCTGATTTCTAACACACTCCCCACAAAGGATTGCGATTATAGAATTGCAATGAATATCTTCATTAACCAAACATTATTTATTAAGGCCAATTTCCATTGAATTATCTTTGGTTTGCCTTTCTCTTATAGCAATGTGTCACTGAGTTTCCAGTTCCAGGATAAAGATTACAAATAGAATGATATTCTATAGGCCCATTAGCTTGCTTTAGTTTCACTGACCTAATATTATTGTCAAATCCTAATATTAATTCTAATACCTTACCCATCATCCAAAATGGTCTGGGCTTATTAATAGCTTTAATTAGGACAATGTCACCAACTTTAATTCTATTTTCCCATTTACTTTGGTACAAATTTGCTGCTATGTTCTCTCAGGCTTAAGAGATAATTTTCATACCACAATTTCTTAAATTTTCAATAATTTCTTCCTGTATTTCTACAGTTTCTCTCTAAAGAAGGTTGACTAGAATCGTCCAACCAAACATCACCATCATCTTTTCTCAAAATGAGGGATGAATTACCATGCAATTTGATAAAGGAATTTGGAGTTATAAACTCTAAATTTTTTTCTGAGCTTGATCTATATGTTAAAGGCCTGGAATTTATCGCTAATTGAATATTAGAAAGGGTAGTTTAATAATTCAAAGTAAGTTAATTTAGATCTTCCTATTACTTTATAAAAGACAATTCTTTAATACTCTAATCAATCTCCTCTCCCAAGCGAACCAACCCATGCTGATATAAAGGAATTTTAATGTGTTTGATATCACATTTCCTTAATTCAGATTGAAATTCCTGCGACTCCAAAGACCTTTCAAGGATACTTCCACCCTTGAGAAAAGAACTTAGCGTTGTCACTGTACAGGTATTGTGGTATTGTGTACATATTACTAAATCTTTGGAAAGCGAGAACAAAATTTTTAGTGGATATGTCTGGTAACAATTCAAAGTGCACAGCGCGCACGTTAAGACAAGTGAAAACTAATATGAACATTTTTTGTGGTCTTACCACTCAACTCATCCCTAACCCAAAGGTGTCCCCGTGAAATCAATACCTACATGCTGAAAAGGCTTGACTACGAAATCATGGTGTTTAGGCATATCTGTAAACTTCGGGTATCTGTAAGCTAAGGCATTATATTTCCTACATATATTACAACTACTCAGCTCAGTCTTTACTGCTGACCGACCCTTGGGAATCCAAATCCCTGTTCCCTAAGGTAGTTTAATGTAGTGCCTATTTCCTAAATGCTGTACCTTCAAATTGACAATGCTTTATTAACAATGGGTGAATCTATGCTCTTTAGGAAGCAATACTGGGTTATGAACATCAAGTCAAAGTACAACACTTAGATATTCTTCCCCTAGACCTAATTATACCCTTTGAATCTAAAAATAAATTTAAATTGGCCACTAGAGGAGGTATATTATTAGTATTGGCACTGCTTTGTAAAAAATCTAATTCTACTGTAAAGTATTCTTTCTGTGCAATTTTCACACCCAATACTCTGAGGCTTTCTTTTTAGATCACCACCCTTTAATTTACTACAAAATTTGAACAAGTAACTGGTATTCTTAACAATTGTTCATAATTTGACATTTTATTTTATATTGAATACCAGCGTTTACTTTATTTATTTGCATAGTGCATACTGTACTTATTTGATGCTTATAGTAAGGCGATATGCTCAATAAAGGGTAAATAGGCCACTTGTCAAAATCATTACTCAACCATTCTGGCCACCTTCTAGCCAATAAGTTGATTGACTTAAATATTTAGTATAGGATAAACCTCTGGTGATCATGTCAAGCAGGATTTTCTTCTGTATTTTACATAGTGATATAAGACAGGTAGTTTAAATAGCTTAGACATTTCAACTTTAAGACCATCTCCTCAAGTACTCTATTTCTAACAAATTTAGATTTTATTTTAGTTTTCTCTGGTCAATAGCCAATTTCAAACCACTTGAGCATCAACACAAATATTAATGAATTGAAATTTTTATATTATTGTAGGCTTCTAGTAAAGAAGATAACATTTAAAGCTAGAATTACTCCCATTAGTTCCAAAGTGGGGACACTATGCTCATTTCTCTTAGTCAGTGGAGCCAATTTAGATTTGGAGAACAAATAAGAACTTTTATCATTTTGATTAACCGCATAGGCCACAAACCCATAGGCCTCCACAGAGCTATCACAAAAAATGTGAAGACCATACGAGTCTAGTTCATTAAGGGACTCTCTAGGAAATTTAAGTTCAGATAACATTTCAAAATCTCTACTAATAATTTTCATTTCCCCACAAATGTCTTTTAGGTAAATTTTGATCCCAACCAACATCTAATTTCCATATTTTTCTCATTAAAATTTTGCCTCTTATTGTTACAGGAAGACTATATTCAAAGGATCAATATTTTAGAAGTTTGTGACAATACTTTCTTTGTGTCTGCTTCTGGGTCTATTTTACAAGGCGCAAGACTAAAAGAATCATTATTTACGTTGAATCTATAACCCAATACTTTATCCTCTTCGCAAGAATGTTCAACAAGTCTATTATCAGACGACATTTCTTCTCTCAACTCTACACAATTGGAGTTCCAAGACCTTAATGTTGTTACCAGTTACAAGAAGATTGTCTACATAAAAGTTATTAGTTAATATTTCTTTACACTTATCATCAGTATAACTTTCTGCGTGATGTTTCATAACAAATTTAATATAAAAGGTGAAGAAGTGTAATCAAAACTATTGTTTTGTAGCGATAAGATACTAATTTATTTCCCCGTTTCCAAAAGAAACAAAATCTATTTTTGTCCACTTCATTTTTAATTTAATCATCAAAAAAGCTTGTCTGAAGTCACTCAACATTACATATTTATTAGTTCGAAAGTAAAAGATCAATTTCAGTATTGAGCCCATTAAATCTATCCCAGGATAAGCTGCTTCATTAAGTGAAGGCAATTCCCTGTAAGTTTTTAAAGAACAGTTAAATACTGGCCTGATTTTTGTGGTAACTTGCTCTTCTAATTCTATAACTGGTCTATGGGGAATCCATATATACTTATGATAGTCAGAAGACTTACTTTAATTTCCTTGATTATACCTCCTCGAGTTGTTTATCAAAAACTTCCTGGTATTTGTCAATGAGACCCTTTTTACCAAGATACTCTACTGTTCTGTCTAATACCTTAAGTGAAACAAAATGATTAGATGGGACGCTGTCAATTTTATCAGTATACCAGGGCTATTCTACATGATAAAATCCATTATCAAAAGAGATCCCCTCTCTAAATCTGTCAATTTGTTCTTTATCAAAGGAGACCAATTCTTTTTCACACTTTTTTTATTCTTTTTTACCAAGGATTCAAGACTAAAAAGGTGTTCGAGTCCATTTGTCTACCTCACTGTCTTCTAATATATGTTCTATGATTGAAATAAGATTTTAGAGGATCCATTACTAAATTTACCACGCTTTTTGTCTTAACATTCAGTGTTTTCTTATTAACCATGGAGTCCATAACAGCTCTACTCTCTGCCTCATCCAAAAAGTTGAACACATTACCTACAGGAGCTACTCTATTATTTACGACTAAACAAGCTCCACCCAAACATTTTTAGTCCAAGTTACTGAAGGTAAAAACTGAATGATATCTATTCCTAACAACATGTCGAACCGTTCATAACCTTTTCATGGTTTCTTTCTGTGGTCACAAAAAGTCTCATCCAATAATAAACAATATTATTTTTTTTTTAATTTATTATTTTTGATTCATGCCAGGGCACTCAAAGTTTATATTGAGCGATTTGTTTTTCAACTAATAAAGGTATGAATATTAAATTATTGTTTATATTTATTCCAGTGGACATTTGCTTGAAGCCCTTAGTTTCTTGCCCTATATATATGTGCTTACATCACATTCCACAGCATACAACGCCTCTACATCCTGACAAAGATCTTTAGCTGCAGATTCGGAAATATATGACCGCTGACTGCCAGTGTCAAACAAACATCTGACTTTCCTAGCCTTTTTGCATTTCTTAAATACAAAGTCATAGTGGGTAAAATGTGAGACGCATCAAAACTTCTTTGAGCAAAACATAAGCTTACGTTAGTTTTAGTAGTTTAGTTCGCTTTATTCAAAGAAGGCACAATGATTACTGTGTTTCCCTCTTTCTACACAACAGACATTCAAACCTTAACTTATTTTGTTTCCCGTAACATTCATTGTCTTCGTGCCCTGAACCAGCGCATCTAGTGCATAGTGAAAGTTCCCTCAGTCTGGCCAATTTATCATTATAATTATTAAGTTAACACATTTTCCCAAAGTATGGCCTTCAGCTGCACACAATTTACAAATTAACTTAGTTACTTTATTTGCAAATTTAAAATTTTGAATCGTACTTCACCTACCTATTTCTTTAGGTTTAAATGAACTGCTAGGACTAGGTTTACTAGAGGTTTTAGTGAGGGTCTTTTTTCTATTGGAAACAGTTTTTCGATAAAGTTTTGATAATTTCATTATAATTAGAAAGAATGTCAGATATATTAGGATAATTGGTATTTAATTTGTGAACCACTCTCTCTTTACTGGTATGGGAGTTTATTAAATACTATATGACTCACAAATTTAATGCCCAGAGGGACCCCCACTTCCAATAAAAAATCAAATATTATATGCTTTCAATTCATGCAGATAGGATTTGATTTCGTTGAGGGAAACTTTCAACGACGAGAATTCTTTATCATATTCAGCACTTGGTGCAGCACTCAAAATGTTCTTAAAAGTCTCGTCAACAATATAATCTACGTGAAGGAATTCTTTTCTTTAACATTTCAATTGCCAAGTGGTAGTTACGGTCAGAAATAGTCAAATGCTTAACTACCTTCAAGGCATAGCCCCTAAGGTACCCCATGTAAATATATTTGTTTGGCAGAATCGGACAGATTTTTTCTGGACCCAATGACATTATTAAATTGATTAAGAAATGATTGAAAGCAAATTTATCTTTCTCCTCTCCACTAAAGATTCCACATTCTAAAGGAGGGGTTTCCCATCAGACATATTCATTCTAGACATCATTTCTAAAACTTTATCGGCAGATAAGTTGCTAGAAGCCCCACTTAACTCACTTATGAATTGTTCATATTGGTCGAGCTCTATACTAACCTGAATGCTATATTCTGCCTGAATATCTAACTCCTCATTATAATATTGTTCATCACTGTTCATTATTTCATGTGTCTCCAAAACATTATTAATTTTTTCATCAAAGTGTATAACCTGCTCGATCTCTTTTTCGATTTCAGTTATTTGAGTCTTACAAAAGGAAGAAGTCAATCTATTATCACCATGAAGCTCCGTTAGCTTCTTTAAGTAAATAGTTACCTTCCGTTTGTGTATTCCCTGCATCCTCCTCAAGGATGATATAATATTCATAGGGTTAACAAACTCTTCCTCTTTATCAGACATGATTAACTAATTATACTAGATAGATTTAGTATCAATAGTCTGCAAATATTTAAAAGATACACCCCACCTAAAAGTTATCGATGCTTACGGGTTACCTAGTACATTATGTATGAACATGAAATAGATTATAATACATAATATAAGTACTAAATTACGTCGCACTTGAGTTCCATATTGGTTACCATTCGAAATACCGAGCGACAGTTAGCCAGTTAGCCGTTTCTAAAAAATCACTTACTTCACCGAACAATAAACACATATTTACCTTCGAAATATTATATGGAATACACGACAATTTTGGAATTATATTGAAATTTATTTTAATTTCAATCTTACTTATATTTAATAAACAAAACAATTATTTAACAACCAAAACAACTTACATTAAGAATAGATTCCACTAATAAAACTTTGTGACATTGCCGTACATTACCTTTTTCCCTAGACATGGCCAAAGATACATAATAATGTAAAGCACTTATCACAAATGTTGACGTTGACGTTGACGTTGACATATTCCAAAATTATCGTTGTCTTGGAGTTAGAACGTTCAGTTTTGTTCAGGGTTAATTTCCTATTACAATGTAGATGCCAGCCTTGCTAATGAGAAGCCCTTACTGTAACTGTTCGCCGTGGCTGTGGTAACCTCCGAGGTAATTTACTTCTTACCTTTGACAGGTACATATTACGCACGCGCAAACTTAAGACCTATTAGGCAATTACTAGTTTAAGTAATTTAATTCATAAGTTTAATTTTATTATTCGTTTTACTTATCATTAACGCTAATAGTTACTATACTAAGTAGCATTAAGTTATTTACTTTTAACTTATTAAGAAAAATAGAAAGCTTCGAGTGAAGCTAACGACCGAATGGCTATTCCCCACAGTCGGACACAAATATCAATCCTTTCTGATTTCTAACAATATTAAAATAATTCTTGCTTATAAAAACACTTGAATCATATAAAAATCTAATTCTTTCTTATAAAAGTACTTGAACCATGTTAAAATATCATTCTTGCCTATATAAGTACTCGAACTGTATTAAAATATAAGTCTTGCCTATAAAAGTACTTGAACCTTAATTAAAATATAATTCTTGCCTATAAAAGTACTTGAACCACATTAAAATATAATTCTTGCCTATAAAAGTACTTGAACCATATAAAAATATCATTCTTGCCTATAAAAGTACTTGAACTGTATTAAAATATAATTCTTGCCTATACAAGTACTTGATTGCTATTGCAAATTTTCATCCCCTGACAATAATTATATAACTTCTTTCTCCCAACAGGAAAGCTACTGCAGCACCCCCGGGTGGGACAACTTCCGCCACAGCTACCAGGCTGTCCATGGGTGCATGTCCCTGGTCGTGTGCATCTTCGGATCTCTGGCCAACGTCATCAACATGATCGTCCTCACCAGAAGGTCTATGGTGTCTCCCACCAATGCCATCCTCACTGGCCTGGCCGTCACAGACCTCCTGGTCATGGTGGAGTACATCCCCTACACGATGCACCAATACGTGTGGCAGGGGAGATCCTTGGAGTCCCAGTACTCCTGGGGCTGGGCAGCTTTCGTGCTCTTCCACGCCCACTTCGCTCAGGTCTTCCACACCATCTCGATCCGATCTGGCTCACGGTGACCCTGGCCGTGTGGCGGTACATCGCCATCGCCTTCCCCCAGAACAACACGACTTGGTGCTCCATGCAACGCACTCAGATGGCCATCGTTGCTGCCTTCTTTTGCTCAGTTATCTGCAACATTCCGAATTATCTCAACATCACCATCAGCGTCCTGAATCACCAGGGCCACGTGCTCTACATCATAGGCTTCAGCGAGCTGGCGAAGGCCCACAACGGCCTTCTTAAGAGCATCAACTTCTGGATTTACGCGGTGCTGCTGAAGCTCCTGCCCTGCACGGCTCTGACAGGGCTGTCCATGGCCTTGATTCAAGAGCTGCTCAGGGCTGCGCAGAGGAGGGCTGCGCTCATGAAGAGAACCTCCTCCGGCAGGGGCGGAGACGCGGAGAAGCAGGCGGACCGAGTGACCAAAATGCTGCTGGCCATATTGTTCCTCTTTCTGGCCTCCGAGGTTCCCCAAGGGATCCTGGGGCTGCTCACGGTCATTCCAGACTCCGGCTTCTTCCCCTGCTACCAGAAGCTGGGGGAGATCATGGACATGCTGGTGCTATTCAACAGTGCTATAAACTTCCTCTTGTATTGTGCCATGAGCCAGCAATTCCGCGACACCTTTACGGAACTTTTCAAGCCCTGCTGCGGACCGCTGGCTTCTGCTCGTGTAATCCGAGGTTCTTGCCCCGGGGTGGAAGTCTGTGCAGCTTTCAGACTCACACAGAGAGCAACAACACATGCATTACACATGTGTGAAGGATAGATGAGTTTTATCGAAGTCTCGTGTGAAATTAACAGACAACAATATATATATATATATATATATATATATATATATATATATATATATATATATATATATATATTATATATATATATATATATATATATATATATATATATATATATAATTAGTTATTTTTGTTCAAAGGTTTATGTAGAGATACTAGACTCAAAATACATTAGTGAAGTTATGATAAACAGAGTGTTGTCTCGCTAATAGAATATATATCAAAATTATGTTGAATGTTGCTTGTTTATTTGATAGGACACCATCGCCCAAAGCCAAGTGTATTTCTTTGCTTGTGTGGAACTAGTCAAGAAAAAACTACTTATAGAAAGAAAATAATGAAAGATTACACCTACATTTAAAAGTATAAGTTTGAGAGATTTTATCAATTTATGTATATATATTGTATGCCTATAGTTATTATTCACCTGGTGACAAATCAATGAGTATCCTCTCTCGCTCTCTCTCTCTCTCTCTCTCTCTGCTCACCTCTCATCTCTCTCTCTCTCTCTCTGTATAATATAGCAAGGTAAATGGATACTGTATATTTTCATTTATAAATTATGTATATTTTTATTTATGATAGAATCGATTTTATTATTGTCTCTCTTTATTCACAACTTGAAGACTATAGCTTTCATATTCTTTGTTATAAAAGAAAAGTTTCTGTTGTTATTTGAAAGTGATTCTCTGTCATATCATTAATCTTGAAGCATGTAATCGCATAATGGTTATTTCAGTTCCCTGCCCCAGTTAAAAATCAACATTTTTCTTTTATATTTTCTTGAACTAAGATGCAATCACGGTTAATATATATATATATATATATATAATATATATATATATATATATATATATATATATGTGTGTGTGTGTGTGTGTGTGTGTGGTATGTGTGTGTGTGTGTGTGTGTGTGTGTGTGTATAACTGAATCACGAATTTAGGAACGTGATAAATCCATAAATAAAGATAAATGCCACGAAGGAAAAATAAACGAAGGAGGTCTGCAAGGTCTTTCGACTTTAAAAGTCCTTTACTGAGCAGTAAAGGACTTTTAAAGTTGAAAGATTTTGCAGACCTCCTTCGTTTATTTTTCCTTCGTGGCATTTATCTTTTATATATATATAGATATATATATATATATATATATATAATATATATATATATATATATATATATATATTACTCTTTTGTAAAGATCTCCTTTCCCCGTTATTTTGTAATATTTTCTGCCATTCCAAGGAGGAGTAACTGATAGTAGTATATTGATATAAATTTCAATAGTATTTTTTGAAATGATTTTATGGTCATGAAAACAGAAATAAGAACCTTCATATATATATATATATATATATATATATATATATATATATACTATATATATATATATATATATAAACTGAATTCCTGAACTCTTCAATACTTTGGCAAGTGCATTGATAATACTGCTCAGTCAGCCGGAATATTTTACTATGATTTCTTTTAATATAATGCAAATAGAAAAAAAATGTTTAAAACATAATGATTTGAAGCCTTTCCCAAACACTTTATTTTTTAGGGGAAACCAATTTATATTTTAATCCGTTGGCAACGTAAAAGATTTGTATTCACCAAAAATAAAAAAAATATAAATCCCACTTTCACCTTTTTCTGCCATGCGATCATCTGTGAGGAAAATCAGATGGCACTTGATACTCCCACTGTAAATAATACTTTATTTTGCAACAGGTAATTCATGAATGTTAGAAAATACCGCATCTTATCTCTTTTATCTTTGATTACGTGTCTGCATTAGCGAAATGTAAACTAGGCAACTGAGAGGGCTTTGGTGAAAGTGAGCTTTTCAAGGTGAAATGATGAATGTGATATTTGATAACCTGGTATCAAATGCATGTCTCGATATTGACGTTAGTTTGACAATTTCTTGTACATAAGATGTCTTTTCGTTTAAATATGATGTATATTACAGACAAACATAATATTACGGGAGATGTCAACCTGCTTATTCATATTGTTAATGTACAGAACAAATATATATATGACTACGGTGCATACGGTTTGATGAAATGTAAGATTATGAATATAAGTCTCAACAGGTTATCTTGAAGGTTTGTGATAGAGTATATCATATATATGAAGGTTCATTATTTATATTGATACGATGTAATATCCTAAGTAGTTTTTCATTTGAATAAACCAACTATTCGCTGCAAGTGATCACAAGCAGGTGTTCTGAATGCTGTGGAAAAACTTGTCAAACGTAGAGTGTATAAAATATGGTTTTGATAGTGATAACAAATATACATAAACCGTTCATGTTTTGATAAACTGATAAGACAGCTTTCCCATAGTGATAAATATCCTAAAATAGGTGGAAAAAGGAATAGTCTAATGATGGTTAACCTTGATTTTTCCATTGATAAATAAAAAAAAAAAGTTTAAGTATATTTTTTTTTTTATTTTTTTGGCGTGGGTGCACGAGGACACACTTCAGGAGCCCGAAGTGACGTCCTCAACACTTCCCCAACACTTCTTCACACTTCTAAGGACGATGAGAAATAAAAGTGTAAAACCTGAAGTGTGTTCAGTATGATTCCCCCTCCCCAAAGAGACGAGATGTCTCGTCGGATTCTGACGAGAGAGAGAATAGAAGGATGGATCTTTTGGTCTCATGATGATGAACGTTTTTGTATGTATAAAAACAAGCATTTCCCTCAACATACTTGAAGTATGTATGTATGTAGATTACATATATACATACTTCACCCATTCTTATCTCTCATTTGATTTTTGAATTGATCTCAACTGACTATATATCCATACGTAATCAAACTTTATTATTTCTTATAGTTTATTCTGCATTGAAAATATCGACTCTCTGTCTCTGTCTCGTCTCTCTCTCTCTCTCTCTGTATAGTGATATATATATATATATATATATATATATATACTATATATATATATATAGATATATATATATATATATATTATATATATACATATCATATACATATCCTATATATATATATATATATATATATATATATGATATATATATATATATATAATATATATATATCTATATATATATATATATATATATATATATATATAATATATATATATATATAATATATATATATATGAATATATAGATATATATATATATGATGTGCGTGTGTATGTGTGTGTGGAAATAAATTCTTCTGTTAAAACACGATACGTCTCAAGTATAAAAGGACCATTAAAACATTCTGGTTCAAAGCTAAGGACTATATTTCGGTGGACTAACTTCCACCCTTATCAAGTAGTAATGATATATATGATATTATTATATATATATATATATTATACTATCTAATAATATATATAATATATATATATATATTACACACACGCACACAAAGGATTCCCATCTATGTCGTAGAGTCATGATTAAAAGATAACATGTATATATAATCGAATCCCATCAATGTCTTCAAGTCATCATGAAAAGATAAGATCCTGACAGAACCGCACATGATTAAAGGTCAAATTGAGGAATATTCACGAGAGAAAAACAAAGAAAAGAAACAGGATTATTTATAACTGTCAGCAATACCTTTCATTGTCAATTCCTCAGTCGTTTCCCAGATGGTACAGGGACAGCCTCGAAATCAATGACTCCATTTTTGAAGAGGGAGCTGACAGAACTTTAAAAGAGACTCTTATCTATAGAGCCTCTCTCTCTCTCTAACACTTGCTCTCTCTCTCTCTCTCTCTCTCTCTCTCTCTCTCTCTCTCTCTCTCTGTGTTCTTATTAAAAGTCAATCAATTATTTCGAGTCTACCGTAACATTGTGTCTAGTGGACAATACCTTAAAGGAACTCTTGTATAGAGAGTGATTCTTTCTCTCTCTCGCGGTATACCCAGTTTTATAACAAAAAATCATTCATTTCCAATCTACCTCAACAGTGCATAAGATGGGCAGTTCCTTAAAGGATATCGCTCTCTCTCTCTCTCTCTCTCTCTCTCTCTCTCTCTCTGAGTTCTTATCTCTGACGACGGCCTGAGATGGTCAGCGCGCACAGACAGGATCGTGTCCGAAAAGTGGACATCGATACTGGAAACATTTTTGGCAGAAAGAGACAATTGATATCAAGACAAGTCACAGTTAATGGCTAATTAATATAGACCCATTATCATATGAAATATGGTGTAATAATAATAATAATAATATTAATAATAATACATAAAAATTTACATAAAAGGCATTAGCATGAATTACGAACGCTGGAAAATGCTCTGGATTTTCACACGTCAAGGAGGAATTGGTTTTAAATTTCCAGGAGTATCGGTTATAATAGGAAACGTTTTATAATTCAATTCCATCAATATCCTGGAAAGGTTCGCCCTTCATTCCCACCATGATTCCTAGAAATTTTTGCCCTTCATTCCCACCATAATTCCTAGAAAACTTTGCCCTTCATTCCCACCATAATTCCCAAAACTTTTGTCCTTCATTCCCATCATAATTCCTAGAAACATTTGCCCTTCAATCCCGCCACAATTCCTAGCACTTTTGCCCTTCATTCCCACCATAATTCCTAGGAACTTTTGCCTTTCATTCCCACCATGATTCCTAGGAATTTGTGCCCTTCATTCCCACCATAATTCCTAGAAATGTTTGCCCTTCATTCCCAACATAATTCCTAGAAACATTTGACTTTCATTCCTACCATAATTCCCAGAATCGTTTGCCCTTCAATTCCAAAACAATTCCTGGAAAAGCTTGACCTTCATTTCCACCATAATTCCTAGAAGCGTTTGCCCTTCAATTCCAAAACAATTCCTGGAAACGTTTGACCTTCATTTTCACAATTCCTAGAAACATTTGCCCTACATTCCCACCATAATTACTAGAAACGTTTGCCTTTCATTCCCACCATAATTCCTAGGGACGTTTGCCCTACATTCCCACCATAATTCCTAGGAACGTTTATCCTCTGATTCCTCCACTATTCCCAAGACAGCTAATAAACCTCTTCTACGTGTTCTTGCTTACGGAACAATTCCCCCTCACTTAGAATTCCACCAACTAACCAATCACATTGTTCTTAAAAAAAATTCACTCGCCCAACACTCCCTGGGTACCTCGTCATCATAATTCCAGCGACCCCTGTGTGGAGGGACAATAGTCGAATTCGGAATGACCCCTCGCATCCAATTACGAAGCTGGACCTCCTGACGTCATCGATTCCAAAGCCCATCTCCGAATTATTACGACTGACTCTAATATGGATTGGTGGGACACCTCTCTCTCTCTCTCTCTCTCTCTCTCTCTCTCTCTCCAGTAATTTCTCGGAATCTCTCTCTCTACGTATGTATTTGGATAATGGAACTGTTTCTATAAGTCCTTCTTGTTAAACCCCTTCTCTCTCTCTCTCTCTCTATCTCTCTCTCTCCATCTCTCTCATCTCTCTCTCTCTCTCAATACGTTTGATTGATAGGAATTTATTTTTCACCATCCTCTCCCAACTCTCTCTCGTCTCTCTACTTCTCTCTTCTCCATAAGCACTTTAATAATGGAACTATTTCTATAAGTCCTCTTATTAACCTCTCTCTCTCTCTCTCTCTCTCTCTCTCTCTCTCTCTCTCTCTCTCTCTCTCTCGTTTCAATAACGCATTTCCATAACAGTAATGACTGAATCTTGGGCAGAGAAGACGAACCAATAAACGACAATGAAGATATCCGATTTATAATCCACATTCAGTTTCATTAATTTTGTCTAATTGCTTCCACAACCTTTAAAAGTTAAAATGAATACTTTGACAATGCTTATTTATGAAAGGGTCTCATACAGAATTACCCAGCATTATATTTTGATTCTGATTGGTTACATAGTAGAGGTATCATCACATATAACCACCCTCATACCCCCCTCCCCAACCCTCCCCCCTCGTCGTTACACCGTTCTCTATAATAGTGAGAGCATGTGAATAAAAGTAAAGATGAAATAAATACTAGAAAGAGAATTGAAATTCAGAGATGAGTAAGCAAAATAGAACTTTCGTAAACAGCAATTTACAATTGATTTTTCAAGTTTTATCCAATTATTTTAAATCAAATATTTCGTATCACAATAAATCGTATAGATTTTGAGATTTGATTCTACTAAAATAAAAATCTATTACAAGAAGTTAATGGTGGTAATTGTGCTGTCGAAAATATTCACGCTGTATTGATAAAGAAAGGCAAAATCCAGAAAAGGGAAGTGAAACAATGATTATGTTATGTATTTACCAGACCACTGAGCTGATTAACAGCTCTCCTAAGGCTTGCCCGAAGGATTAGATAGTTTTACGTAGCTAGGAACCAATTGGTCACCTACCACAAGACCTACAGCTTATTGTGGGATCCGAACCACACTGTATCGAGAAATGAATTTCTATCACCAGAAATAAATTTCTCTGATTCCGCGTTGGCCGAGCCAGGATTCGAACTTCGGACTACCGGATTGGCAGCCGAGCGCAAATACTCCTCGTCCAGCGAGGAACTAGTGAAACAATGAAATGACCAATGCGAGGCCTTTCGACTTCTTGTCCTTCACTAAGCAGAAAAGGACGAATAGTCGAAAGGCCTCGCAGCGGTTTCCTTGGTGGACTTTGCCTATATTTATAAAATATTCATTGCGTTCCAAATTTTCGAAATTCATTATATATGTTCTATTGATGATTGACTGATTTTTCTGTGGCAAAATGGAGGAAGTTTGGCATTCAGTGAATTCTGAAGTATACTGAAAAGTATTTTCCCAAAATGAATTTTACCGGTTTGGCATAAAGCTAAAAGCTACAGGTTTCTATCTTTTGAAAATAAGGGGATTAAGAGATCAGGGTCGTGAGCACTTAGAAAAGTTTTAATAATTAATACAACATTTTTTTTATTTTTTAGATAACGTATATAAATGTTATACGGCTCCATCTTTAAATACATCGTTTTAGTTTTTAGAAAAAACTATTGTGCTGGCTTTGTCTATTTCCGCCCTCAAACCTTAACAACCACTGAGGCTAGAGGGCTGCAAATGATATGCTGATCATCCACCCTCCAATCATCAAATATCAAATTGCAGCCTTCTAGCCTCAGTGGCCTTTACCTTATCCAAGGTTACAGTTAGCCATAATCATGTGTCTGGCAGCAATAAAGGCCAGGCCACCGCCGGGCCGTGGTTAAAATTTCATGGGCCGCAGCTCATGCAGCATTATACCAAGACCACCGAAAGACAGAGCTGCACAGCAAACTTGTCTGCGCCGAAGAAACCTCGATATTTCTTTTACTTGTTTTTCTTGATAAATACCAATAATATTCGCTTATACAAACCGGCATAAAAAGCTTGTTTTAAAATTACAAATTGGTATAAAAAGCTTGTTTTAAAATAATTTAAAAATTGTTTTATTTCCATAAAATTGCAATTAATTATCAAAGTTTCGACAGGGGAAGAATATTTTGTTGATAACTTATGAAGTATATATCTGTTTATATTTAAAAGTAAATATGTGGATTTTTATGAGATAAACAAAGAGATTCTTGGTACACAAAAGTGTTTATCTTTCGGGAGGGGTGGGGGGGGTGGGGGGGGAGGAGGTTGGTGACAAGTTTCCTCATTAACGTTATCTTGGAAA
>NC_087208.1:42538184-42561425 GCF_015104395.2 Macrobrachium nipponense | reverse complement strand
GTGAGAACTTCACAAAAACTTCAAGATGAAGGTCCCAGTTAAAGGTCTCAGACTGAGACCAACAACTTCCTCACTCTCTCTTCTCTCTCATAATTAAAAAAAGGTGGCTGATGGTCTCTTCTTCAAGTTGAAATAAGACTGGTGGTGATGTCTTCTTCTTCTTCAGACCTACGGAAATAGTGATGGTCTCTCGAACACCTGACTCGTCCCGTGAGGTGGATTTCTTTCTCAGCAGATGAGGTATTGAGTAATCAGTTGCGGTTAGGGTAGAGAGAGAGAGAGAGAAGAGAGAGAGAGAGAGAGAGAGAGAGATTAGGTTTAACTTTGATGAAATGGGGAATTAAGCACAAAGAAGAGAGAGAGAGAGAGAGAGAGAGAGAATTTAATTTTGATGAAATGGGTAGTTTAAGCACAAAGAATAAGAAAGAGCAAGAGAAGGCTTAATGGCAGTGATAAATTAAGCACATACACAGAGACTAACGAGAGAGAGAGAGAGAGAGAGAGAGAGAGAGAGAGCAGCGGAATAAGGAACCTAATGAGAGAAACTCAAGGGTTATTTACAATGCAATTGCAGAGCCAAATACTTCCTTTCCAGCAGACTAATTCAGACCTTCACTTGCACACTTGCAAAAGCTTGTCCTTTCCACCTTCAAAGTGGGTTTCTTTCATTAAGATCAGACGCCCTTAACTTTTTTTTGCATTGATGTACATTCCATTCAAAAAACCTAGTGCACAATATGATGTACATCTCATTCAAGAAACCCAGCGTACAACCAGGTGTGTATTCCATTCAAGAAACCCAGCGTACAATGCACAACCCATTCCTTCTTGGCCAAGGCAAAAGAAACCTTTGTATATACACATTCTCGTCCGTCACTGCCATAGTAAACCAGTCGTCGCCTATCTGGGCGTAAATCGATCTCCGATACGCCATTCAATGCTTATGAGGGGGACTGTTCCTCCCGATATTGGCTACATATATATAATATCACGGGCCGAGTGTGAGAAGTGTAGCCGATCGCCCAGAAACTAACGGCGGATATGGACGTGGAATAAAAGTTGGCTTTCGCCACAGGGAACGCTGCCCAGCTGTTGTTTGTTTGTTGCGGGGGGGGGGGGGGGTGGGGGGGGGGGGGGGGTGTCGTGGGGAGTGGGGTGTGGGAAGGTGATTACGGGGTACCGCGTCACCGTAACCATGTTTGTGGTTTTTTGTTGGTAATTAGATATTTTATCTATTTATTTGTTTATTGAATATATTTTCTTCATTATTCTGTTTGCCTCTTTGGTTATCAGATTCATTCCTATGAATATTTCTTTATTTGTTTATTTTTATTTATGCTCTTATTTTTTTGGTAATTTACATGGTTTATTTAGTCATCTGTGTGTGTATATATATATATATATATATATATATATATATTAGATATATATATAATATATATACTATATATATATATATATATATATATTATATCCCTGTATTTCTGTAAATAATTTTAAGAACATGATTATTAAAGTATAATCTCGCACAACGAACTACAACTTCTTTCCAAGATAACGTTAATGAGGAAACTTGTCACCAACCCCCCCCCCCCCCCCCCCTCCCCACCAACCCCCTCCCGAAAGATAAACACTTTTGTGTACCGAGAATCTCTTTGTTTATCTCGTAAAAATTCACATATTTACTTTTAAATATAAAGAGATATACTTCATAAGTTATCAACAAAATATTCTCCCCATGTCGAAACTTTGATCATTAATTGCAATTCTATGGAAATAAAACGGTAATTTTTTAATTATTTTAAAACAAGCTTTTTATGCCGGTTTGTATAAGCGAATATTATCAGTATTTGTCAAAAAAAACAAGCAAAAAAAAATATTCGAGGTTTCTTCGGCGCAGGCAAGTTTGCTGTGTAGCTGCTGCTTCCTATAATAAAGGCTAAAGGAAAGAGATCTGTCTTTCGGTGGTCTCGGTGTAATGCTGCATGAGCCACGACCCATGAAATTTTAGCCATGGCCCGGCAGCGGCCTGGCCTTTATCGCTGCCATATGCATGATTATGGGTAACTTTAACCTTGAATAAGATAAAAGCCACTGAGGCTAGAGGGCTGCAATTCGGTTTTTTTTATGATTGGAGGGTGGATGATCAGCATATCAATTTGCAGCCCTCCAGCCTAAGTGGTTGTTAAGGTCTGACGGCGGAAATAGACAAAGCCGGCACAATAGTTTTTTCAGAAAAGTAAAACGATGTATTATAGATGGAGTCGCATAACATTTATATACGTTATCTTAAAAATTAAAAAATGCTGTAATAATTATTAAAACGTTTCTAAGTGCTCACGACCCTAATCTCTTAATCCCCTTATTTTCAAAAGTTAGAAACTTGTAGCTTTTAGCTTTATGCCAAACCGGTAAAATTCATTTTGGGAAAATACTTTTCAGTATACTTCAGAATTCACTGAGTGCCAAACTTCCTCCATTGTGGCACAGAAAAATCAGTCAATGATCAATAGAAATTGAATAACTGTGTCACGAAAATTTTGAACACGATGAATATAATCCACCAAGGAAACCACTGCGAGGCTTCTCGACTATTCGTCCTTTTCTGCATAGTAAAGGACGGGAAGTCGAAAGGCCTCGGATCGGTCACTTCATTGTTTTACTTCCCTTTTCTGGATTTTGCTTTTCTTTATCAATAGAACGTGAATATTTTTGACAGCATAATTATCACCATTAACTTCTCTTAACAGAATATTATTTTAGTAGAATCAAATCTCAAAATATATATGATTTATTATAATACGAAATATTTGATTTAAAATAATTGGATAAAACTTGAAAAATCAATTGCAAATTGCTGTTTACGAAAGTTCTATTTTGCTTACTCATCTCTGAATTTCAATTCTCTTTCTAGTATTTATTTCATCTTTACTTTTATTCACCCTCACTATTATAGGGACCGGTGTAACGACGGGGGGGGAGGGTTGGGGAGGGGGGTATGAGGGTGATTATATGTGATGATGCCTCTACTATGTAACCAAGCAGAATCAAAATATAATGCTGGGTAATTTTGTATGAGACCATTTCATAAATAAGCATTTTCAAAGTATTCATTTTAACTGTTAAAAGTTGTGGAAGCAATTAGACAAAATTAATGAAACTGAACGTGGATTATAAATCAGATATCTCCATCATTGTCGTTTATTGGTTCGTCTTCTCTGCCCAAGATTTAGTCATTACCTTTATGGAATGGTGTTATTGAAACAAGAGAGAGAGAGAGAGAGAGAACTTTAAAAATGAATTTCATTACTCAAATACTAATAACAAGAGAGAGAGAGAGAGAGAGAGAGAGAGAGAGAGAGAGAGAGAGAGAGAGAACATTAAAAATGAATTTCATTACTCAAATACTAATAGAGAGAGAGGAGAGAGAGAGAGAGAGACATGAAAAATAAATTCTATCAATCAAACGCTAATTGAGAGAGAGAGAGAGAGAGAGAGAGAGAGAGAGAGAGAGATTAACAAGAAGACTTATAGAAATAGTTCCATAATCCAAATACATAAGTAGAGAGAGAGTTTCCGAGAAATTACTGGAGAGAGAGAGAGAGAGAGAGAGAGAGAGAGAGAGAGAGAGAGAGAGAGAGAGAGAGAGAAGTGTCCCACCAATCCATATTAGAGTCAGTCGTGCTAATTCGTAGATGGGGTTTGGAATCGACGGCGTCAGGAGGTCCAGCTTCGTAATTGGATGCGAGGGGTCACTCCGAATTCGATTACTGACCTTCCGCACAGGGGTCGCTGGAATTATGATGACGAGTTACCGACCTCGTGTCTTGACTCGCTCGGCGATGTACCCAGGGAGTGTTGGGCGAGTGAATATTTTTAAAAACAATGTGATTGGTTAGTTGGTGGAATTCTAAGTGAAGGGGAATTGTTCCGTAAGCAAGAACACATAGAAGAGGTTCATCAGCTGTCTTGGGAATAGTGGAGGAATTGGAGGATAAACGTTCCTTGGATTTATGGTGGGAATGTAGGGCAAACGTCCCTAGGAATTATGGTGGGAATGTAGGGCAAATATTCCTAGGAATTATGGTGGGAATATAGGTCAAACGTTTTTAGGAATTATGGTGGGAATATAGGTCAAACGTTTTTAGGAATTAGGTGGGAATGGAGGGTAAACATTTTTAGGAATTATGGTGAGAATGGAGGGCAAAGGTTTTTGGGAATAACGTTTCTAGGAATTATGGTGGGAATGAAGGGCAAAAGGTCCTAGGAATTATGGTGGGAATGAAGTGGAAAAATCCTAGGAATTATGGTGGGAATGAAGTGGAAAAAATCCTAGGAATTATGGTGGGAATGAAGTGGAAAAAATCCTAGGAATTATGGTGGGAATGAAGGGCAAAAAATCCCAGGAATTATGGTGGGAATGAAGGACAAATGTTTCTAGGAATTATAGTGGGAATGGAGGACAAACGTTTCTGGGAATTATGGTTGGAATGAAGGGCAAACGTTCCTAGGAATTATGGTGGGAATAAAGGGCAAAAGTTCCTGGGAATTATGGTGGGAATGAAGGGCAAAGGTTTCTATGAATTATGGTGGGAATTGAAGGGTTAAAGTTTTTGGGAGTTATGGTTGGAGTGGAGGGCAAAAGTGCCTAGGAATTGTAGTGGAATTGAAGGGCAAACGTTTCTTAGAATTATGGTGGGAATGAAAGGCAAGCAATCCTAGGAATTATGGTGGAAATGAAGGGCAAACGTTTCTAGGAATTATTGTGGGGATGAAGGGCAAAAGGTGCTTGGAATTATGGTGGGAATGAAGGGCAAAAAATCCTAGGAATAATGGTGGGAATTGAAGGGCAAAGGTTTCTGGGAATTACAGTGGGAATGAAGGGCACAAATTCCTGGGAATCATGGTGGGAATGAAAGGCAAAAATTCCTAGGAATTATGTTGGGAATGAAGGGCAAAAGTGCCTAGGAATTATGGTGGAAGAAGGGCAAACGTTCCTAGGAATTATGGCGGGAATGAAGGGCAAAAGTGCCTAGGAATTATGGTGGAATTGAAGATCAAACATTCCTAGGAATTATGGTTGGAATTGAAAGGCAAACGTTTTTGGGAATTATGGTTGGAATGAAGGGCAAACGTTCCTAGGAATTATAGTGGGACTGAAGGTCAAAGGTTCCCATGGATTATGGTGTGAATGTAGGGCAAATGTTTCTAGGAATTATAATGGGAATGAAAGACAAAAGTTTCTGAGAATTATGGTTGGAATGAAGGGCAAACGTTTCTAGAAATTGTGGTGGGAGTGACGGGCAAAAGTTCCTAGGAATCATGGTGGGAATGAATGGTAAACCTTTCCAGGAAAGTGATGGAATTGATTGAGAAAACGATTCCTATTATAACCGATACGCCTTGAAATTTAAAACCAATTCCTCCTTGACGTGTGAAAATCCAGAGCATTTTCCAGCGTTCGTAATTCATGCCAATGACTTTTATGTACATTTTTATGTATTATTATTATTATTATTATTATTATTATTATTATTATTATTATTATTATTATTATTATTATTATTATTATACCGTATTTCATGTGATAATGGGTCTTATTAATTAGCCATTAACTGTGACTAGTCTTGATATCAACTGTCTCTTTCTGCCAAAAATATTTCCAGTATCGATGTCCACTTTTTGGACACGATCCTGTCTGTGCGCGCTGACCATCCCAGGCCGTCAGAGATAAGAACTCAGAAAGGAGAGAGAGAGAGAGAGAGAGAGAGAGAGAGAGAGAGAGAGAGAGAGAGAGAGAGAGATCCTTTAAGGAACTGAATGATTGGAAGTGAATGATTTTTTGTTATAAAACTGGGTATACCACGAGAGAGAGAGAGAGAGAGAGAGAGAGAGAGAGAGAGAGAGAGAGAGAGAATCACTCGCTATACAAGAGTTCCTTTAAGGTATTGTCCACTATACACAATGTTACGGTAGACTCGAAATAATTGATTGACTTTTAATAAGAACGCACGAGAGAGAGAGAGAGAGAGAGAGAGGAGGAGAAGAGAGATGATGAGAGAGAGAGAGAGAGAGGCTCTATAGATAAGAGTCTCTTTTAAAGCTCTGTCAGCTCCCCCTTCAAAAATGGAGTCATTGATTTGGGGGCTGTCCCTGTACATCTGGGAAACGACTGAGGAATTGACAATGAAAGGTATTGTTCAAAGTTTCAAATAATGCTGTTTCTTTTCTTTGTTTTTTTCTCGTGAATATTCCTCAATTTAAGCTTTAATCATTCGCGGTTCTGTCAGGATCTTATCTTTTCCTGATGACTTGAAGACATTGATGGGATTCGATTATATATACATGTTATCTTTTAATCATGACTCTACGGACCATAGATGGGAGTCTTTTGTATATATATAATATATATATATATATATAATATATATATATATATATATATATACTATATATATATATATATATTTTATAATATAAATAATTATCACATCACCGTGATTCATATAAATCATTCGAGCTACAAATGTCCTTTAATATCTAATTCGCTTTACCTCGGAATTGATATATTTTCATATATGTACCAAAGGGGAATTTTTAGTTGATGATAATTTCGTCCCCTCATGGGATCGAACCACTGTCCAGTGGACAGGAACGAAATCAGGACAGACAGTGACGTTGCCGAATCGGCCAACAGAGAGGCTATAAGTCCTGATTTTGTTCCCGTCCACTGGACAGTGGTTCGATCCCATGAGGGGACGAAATTATTATCAACTAAAAATTCCCTTCGTATCAGTCTCTCTTGAGAGTTCACATAGGCACGATGTATGTTCCACGTCTCCTGAGGGACACTTTTGAAAGACGTATCTCCAAAGAGAGATGGAACATATATCCTGCCTACGTGAACTCTCGAGAGAGACTGAGAGTTTCCAGCCTGTCATTGGCTTATCAACAGCCAATCAAGAGTGACGAAAGGGACTGGCCTAGACATCGAATGCATGGTTGATGTGAATCTACTATAGTCTAAAATCACAAACTCATTTTCTGAAACCTTACTACCGTCAATATGCTTTATAACTGTTAACCAATTCCTCGTTGGACGAGCCGCTTTCGAGCGCCTCAGTGGCATGGTCGGTTTGGTCTTGGCCTGCCACCTCGATGACCGCAAGTTCAATTCTTGGGCATTCCCTGGGGGGGTTAGGAGATGTGTATTCTGGTGGTTAGAAATTTGTTTTCTGGTGATTAGAAACTTAATTTCTCGATATAATGTGGTTCGGGTTCCACAGTAAGCTGTAGGTCCCGTTGCTAGGTATCCAGTTGGTTCCTAGCCACGTAAAAATATCTAATCCTTCGTGCCAGCCCTAGGAGAGATGTTAATCAGGTTAGTGGTCTGGTTAAACTATGATATACTTAAGTTTATAACTTTTCCCTAACTTCGTACGAAATTCCTGTTCACTCCCAATAACGTTATAGCAGCTTTTAAAAACATTTAAATAAGATGAAAAGCTACACAATTTTTTGCCACAGAATAATGAATTCTTCAATTCTATTTTTGTAGAAAGAAAACTAATGTGCCAGGTTTGTTTGTCCGCCCTCAGATCTTAAAAACAAATGAGGCCAGAGGGCTGCAAATTGGTATGTCGATCATCCACCCTCCAATCATCAAACATACGAAATTGCAGCCCTCTAGCCTCAATATTTTAAATGTTATTTAAGGTTAAAATTAGCCATAATCGTGCGTTGATATAGGCCAGGCCATCACTGGGCCATGGCTAAAGTTTTATGGGCTGTGACTCATACAGCATCATACCGAGACCACCGAAAGATAGATCTGTGTTCAGTGGCATGGATTATTTTTTTACCGCTTGTACAGAAAAAAAAAACTGGATTGCATTATTTTTACATTTTTTTTTTTTTTTTTTTTTTTTTTTTTAGATACGATACACGTTTTCAGCGCTCTGTGAAATTGCCTTGTTAAAAAGATAAACATTTAACTGAATTATACAGATCTATCATTTGGAAGAGGAATACCATGGAATTCCTTGGAATTCAGAGAGTAAACAGACCCTAAGAATCCGTTTCGTGGAATATCTAATGGCCTCCCTTCGGAAGGTTAGAATGTTGACCCTATAGATGTGAGACATTCGACAAAATTTCGTTCGTGATCTTTGATCTTGGAAGACTGTCCGATTACGTCGAGAGATCCAACAGGTTTCTCTCCCTCTCTCTCTCTCTCTCTCTCTCTCTCTCTCTCTCTCTCTCATAAAGGGAGGAACGTACCAGGAGAGAGAGAGAGAGAGAGAGAGAGAAATAACTGTCCAAAGTGACTAGTTCTCCATCAAGTTAATTCTCTCTCTCTCTCTCTCTCTCTCTCTCTCTCTCTCTCTCTCTCTCTCTCTCTCTCTCTCTCGTCTCTCTCTATATATATATATATATATATATATATATATATATATATTATATATATATATATATATATATATATATATTTTGTGTGTGTGTGTGTGTGTGTTTGTGTATGTTATGTATGTATGTTATCTGTATCTGATTGTATACATCAACTCCATTCAATCTTCATTTGACTCATAAAACAAGCCAAGATTTTCCATCCCCATGACTTCTCCCCCTTCTCCTCCAATCCCCCACCACCCCCCATCCTCCCTACCCCTCCATATTTTTCCCCGACATTATGAAATTCCTTTCATACGCAAATCCTCACCAGCTATGAGGAATCCTACCCACAGGTGTTCATTTAGGCAAAGCTCGTTTATCCTTTGTTTCTTGTTTCTCAAAAAATATAAAAAAAAAACAATAATATTTCTTGTCTGAAAATTTGCATAATCTGTTTATGGTTCTGAAGACTCCGTTTCGTGTAGTTAGTAATTAGATTTGTGGCTCTTCTCATTTTCTGTTTGGAGGAAACTATGTATTTTCTCGTTTTCTGTTTGGGGGAAACTATGTATTTTTTTTTCTTGCATCTTGTGAACTTTTTTGGCAGATGAGTGATCTGTTGAATTGTGGGTGTATTTCAATCTGGCTGTTGCTCATTATTATATATATATATATATATATATATATATATATTATATATATATATATATATATATATATATATATATAAAGCCAGACTTTTAAAAATTTCAAGTTATTTGGCATGCAAGACTGTGGACATAGGCCAGTCTCAAGTCCCCACAGGGTCATAGTAAAATTGCATAAAGAGTGTAAGAGTTTTGGTGTGGACTTCGGGACGCGGGCCAAACAACCAAGGTGTCCTCCATGAAAAGTGATAGAGGGATCTAATGTATTGTAATAGAAGACATGGATGGAATCCATTTACTATAATAATATAAACCTCGAAAGACATTAATACTTCAGAATCTCATTAGCATCATGAAACTGTGTCCATAGTTTTTTTGTTCATATGTTATGCTTTCGTATTTATTTTATTCATGAATTCAGAACCTTTCTTTCTAAAAGATCAAAGGATCCAGGCCTTCGTGTTGACAGATATCAGATATCTACAAAGAATAGGAATTATATATGACAGATCCTTCAGTTACAGAGGCCAGGTAGGCACAGCCGGAATTTTGGAGCGTAAAAGAGGCTCTCGATGCCGGAACTTCAAAGGGAATATTGAGAAGTGTCCCGAAGAGTCCTCAGGGATCCTGAGGGGTCCACTGGTCCAAAAAAGGGCCGAAAGACAAAAATCAAGTGGGGAGGTAAAATTCCACTTCCGGGAGATGAAAGCGAGGAAGAGTAGGTTCCGTTTGTTGGGTAAACACAGTCCATTTACTATTTATTTTATTGTCAGAGAGAGAGAGAGAGAGAGAGAGAGAGAGAGAGAGAGAGAGAGAGAGAGAGAGAGAGAGAGAGAGAGAGATTTTCCAGGCAAAAGTCCAGAGTATCAAAGACAATGGTACAGCCAAGATTCTCCACTTTTGGGGAAGTGGACCAAGGGGCGGCTTGTATATATATAGCTGTTTGATGTTTACGTAGATAAAACTTTGCTGTTGTATGATAATGATGTTTATAACTTTTTATCTAGCTATCTGTCTCTCTATCTGGCTATATGTCTCTCTATCCATTTACCTATTATATATATTTATATATATGTGTGTGTTTTAAAATTATATGTATTATTTCATCACCTTTAACTCTCTCTCTCTCTCTCTCTCTCTCTCTCTCTCTCTCTCTCTCTCTCTCTCTCTCTCTCTCTTATAATAGCAAATAATTCCTCAGTACCTCATCTGGATAGAAAAAAATCCACCTTACGAAATGAATCAGGTGTTCGAGAGACCATCATTATTTAAGACGGGCTGAAGAAGAAGACATCACCACCTACCTGTCTTAATTAACATGAAGAGACAGTTAGCCACCTCTTTTAATTAGGAGAGAGAGAGAGAGACGAGCGAGTAGGTGAGGACTGAGAGGAGAGAGGAAGTTGGTCTCAGTCTGAGACCACTGACTGGGACCTTTAACTTGGAACCTCTAGCTTGAAGTTTGTGAGGTTCTTAGGAAGAAGTTGAAGTGGGAAACTTCACACAATCTTGTGTTGTGTTTACCTCCATTATGAGATTTTGGCTGACGCTGAATATATTCTTGTTTTTAAGAGTATATATATATATATATATATATATATATATATATATATATATATATAATATATATATATATATATATATATATATATAAGCTCTTAAAAAGTCCAGTGTTCTGTAACAACAGCAAACACAGATATATTTACAAAGCCATCCCAGTTCCATTTTTCCTCTGTCTTTGATACCCGGAACTTTTTTACCTAGAAGTACGAGAGTCTCTCTCTCTCTCTCTCTCTCTCTCTCTCTCTCTCTCTCTCTCTATTGAGCTTATGACAGTAAGATAAACAATAAATTGAATTCCCTTCCCACTTTAGTTTTGTCTTTTGGCTCCCTTTTATATTTTTTGGCTAGGTGAACCACTTAGGACCCATTAGAATCATCCTCCTAAAACCTCCCCCTTTGAAGTATCGCCGTTGAGGGCCTGTTTTTCGTTCCAAAATTCCCGCTGTGCCTACCTGGCCTCTGTACCTGAAGGATGATTCATTTAATTCGTTTGCTGTTTCAGTGGAGGCGTATTTCAGAGCCAGTTCAGTTCTCTGCAGACATTGATATCTGTCAACACAAAGGCCTGAATCTTTTGATGTTATGGATGGGTTCTGAAGTCAGGAATGAAATAAATATACCATATATATAAGAAATAGTTTCAAGGTCTTACTATGATTCTTAACAAATGATATTATTGTAGTATATGGATTTTATTTATGTCTTCTATAAGAGTACATTGGATACTTCTATCACTCTCCAGTTAGGTTACATCTTGGTTGAATGGGCAGAGTCCCGATGTCCACACCAGAACGCTTATTCCCTTTGTAACGATTTACCAGGTGCCCGTAGTGACAGATGACTGACTGGCTTAAGAACACAGCTAATTGAATTGACAGAGATTTAGCATTAAAAAGGCTTTATGATTTACATATATATATATATATATATATATATATATATATATATATATATATCTATATATATATAATGACATGATAATTTGTAAAATTTTTCTGTGCCATGATACACAGTAACAAGACCTCAGATTTTTATCTATCTCCAAAAATTTTGTTAGCTTCCAAGGACTTTCCATCCTCATGGCTTTATATACATCAAAATCAGATATAGCCAAGAATGCACCAATCACCTCCCACCCTCCCCCCACCCCAGCCCCCTCACCCTCACACCACAAAGAACTTTGGCAAAACAAGCATAGTATATATATTGGGCGTCCTCGAATTTCTCATAGCGGAGGGAAACTTGATCCAAGCCAGATGCTGCGAAGTTTCTCTCCTTCCCCCCTCCCCCCCACAAAACATTCGGGGTGAAATCTTCACAAAAACTTCAAGATGAAGGTCCCAGTTAAAGGTGTCAGACTGAGACCAACAACTTCCTCTCTCTCTATTCTAATTAAAAGAGGTGGCTGATGGTCTCTTCTTCAAGTTCAAATAAGACAGGTGGTGATGTCTTCTTCTTCTTCAGACCTACGGAAATAGTGATGGTCTCTCGAACACCTGACTCATCCCGTGTGAGAGAGAGAGAGAGAGAGAGAGAGAGACAGACAGACAGACACAGAGAGAGAGAGAGAGAGAGTAAGCTTAACTTAGTTGAAATGTTGAGTATAAACTCAAAGAATAGAGAGACAGAGAGAGCGTAGGCTTAACGTCGATGAAATGGGGAGCTTAATCACAAACAAGAGAGAGAGAGAGAGAGAGAGAGAGAGAGTAGGCTTAACGTTTATGCAATGGGGATTATAAGCACAGAGAATAAAATGGGGGAGAGAGAGAGAGAGATAGGGAAAGAGAGAGACTGGGTTTAATTTTGATGAAAGGGGTAGTTTAAGCACAAAGAATAAGAAAGAATGAGAAAGAGCAAGAGAAGGCTTAATGGCAGTGATAGATTAAGCACATACACAGAGACTAACGAGAGAGAGAGAGAGAGAGAGAGAGAGAGAGAGAGAGAGAGAGAGAGAGAGAGAAGGGGGCAGCAGAATAAGGAACCTAATGAGAGAAACTCAAGGGTTATTTACAATGCAATTGCAGAGCCAAATACTTCCTTTCCAGCAGACTCATTCAGACCTTCACTTGCACACTTGCAAAAGCTTGTCCTTTCCACCTTCAAAGTTGGTTTCTTTCATTAAGATTAGACTCCCTTGACTTTTTCGCTAAGTATTTTCAACTTCAGCATCACTTGGGAATTGAGGGATTAGTGTTCTCTGCCGATATCTGCTTTCTCTGTAATTGCCAACAGTGTACAACCTGGTGTACATTTCATTCATGTTTCCTAGTGTTCATTCCTTTCAAGAAACTAAGTGTACTTTTCATTCAAGAAACCTAGTGTATAACCTAGGGTACATTCCATTCAAGAAACCCAGTGTACAACCAGGTGTGTATTCCATTCAAGAAACCCAGCGTACAATACACAATCCATTCCTTCTTGGCCAAGGCAAAAGAAACCTTTGTATATAAACATTCTCGTCCGTCGCTGCTATTGTAAACCAGGCGCCGCCTAGCTGGGCGTAAATCGATCTCTGATACGCCGTTTAATGCTTATGGGGGTGACTGTTCTCCCCGATATTGGTTACATATCTATAATATCACGGACCGAGTGTGAGAAGTGTAGCCGATCGCCCAGAAACTAACGGCGGATATGGACGTGGAACAGAAGTTGGCTTTCGCCGCAGGGAACGCTGCCTAGCGGGGGCGGGGAGGGGGGGCGGGAAGGGCGTTAGGAGTGGGGCCACGACCGTTATATCTTAATCCCCTTATTTTCAAAAGTTAGAAACCTGTAGCTTTTAGCTTTATGCCAAACCGGTAAAATTCATTTTGGGAAAATAGTTTCCAGTATACTTCCGAATTCACTGAATGCCAAACTTCCTCCATTTTGCCACAGAAAAATCAGTTAATCATCAATAGAAATTGAATAACTGTATCACGAAAATTTTGAACACGATAAATTTATAAATATAGGCAAAATCCACCAAGGAAACCGCTGCGAGGCCTTTCGACTATTCGTCCTTTTCTGCTTAGTAAAGGACGAGAAGTCGAAAGGCCTGGCATTGGTCATTTCATTGTTTCACTAGTTCCTCGCTGGACGAGGAGTTTTTGCGCTCGGCTGCCAATCCGGTGGTCCGAAGTTCGAATCCCAGCTCGGCCAACGAGGAATCAGAGGAATTTATTTCTGGTGATGGAAATTCATTTCTCGATATAGTGTGGTTCGGATCCCACTATAAGCTGTAGGTCTTGTGCTAGGTGACCAGTTGGTTCCTAGCCACGTAAAAATATCTAATCCTTCGGGCCAGACCTAGGAGAGCTGTTAATCAGCTCAGTGGTCTGGTAAATACATAACATATTCATTGTTTCACTTCTCTTTTCTGGTAATCGATAGCACAATTACCGCCATTAACTTCTTGTTATAGATTTTTGTTTTAGTAGAATCAAATCTCAAAATCTATACGAAATATTTGATTTAAAATAATTGAATAAAACTTGAAAAATCAATTGTAAATTGCTGTTTACGAAAGTTCTATTTTGCTTATTCATCTCTGAACTTCAATTCTCTTTTTAGTATTTATTTCATCTTTACTTTTATTCACATCCTCCCACTATTATAGGGACCGGTGTAACGACGAGGGGGGAGGGTTGGGGAGGGGGGTATGAGGGTGGTTGTATGTGATGATAGCTCTACTATGTAACCAATCAGAATCAAAATATAAGGCTGGGTAATTCTGTATGAGACCCTTTCATAAATAAGAATTTTCAAAGCATTCATTTTAACTGTTAAAAGCTGTGGAAATAATTAGACAAAATTAACTGAACGTGGATTATAAATCAGATATCTTCATCATTGTCGTTTATTGGTTCGTCTTCTCTGCCCAAGATTTAGTCATTACCTTTATGGAATGGTGTTATTGAAACGAGAGAGAGAGAGAGAGAGAGAGAGAGAGAGAGAGAGAGAGAGAGAGAGAGAGAGAGAGAGAGAACTTTAAAAGTTAATTTCATTACTCAAATACTAATAACGAGAGAGAGAGAGAGAGAGAGAGAGAGAGAGAGGAGAGAGAGAGAGAGAGAGAGAGAGAACTTTGAAAAATGAATTTCATACATCAAATACTAATAACGAGAGAGAGAGAGAGAGAGAGAGAGAGAGAGAGAGAGAGAGAGAGAGAGAGAACTTTAAAAATGAATTTCATTACTCAAATACTAATAACGAGAGAGAGAGAGAGAGAGAGAGAGAGAGAGAGAGAGAGAGAGAGAAGGGAATTAACAAGAAGACTTATAGAAATAGTTCCATTATCCAAATACATAAGTAGAGAGAGAGATTCCTAGAAATTACTGGAGAGAGAGAGAGAGAGAGAGAGAGAGAGAGAGAGAGAGAGAGAGAGAGAGAGAGAGAGATAAGTGTCCCACCAATCCATATTAGAGTCAGTCGTGCTAATTCGTAGATGGGGTTTGGAATCGACGACGTTCAGGAGGTCCGGCTTCGTAATGGATGCGAGGGTCATTCGAATTCGATTGTGATTACCTGTCTCCTCCGCATAGGGGTCGCTGGAATGATGATGACGAGTTACCCACCTCGCGTCTTAACTCGCTCGGTGAGGTACCCAGGGAGTTTTTGGGCGAGTGAATTAAAAAAAAACAAAAAAAACAATGCGATTGTTAGTCGGTGGAATTCTAAGTGATGGGGAATTGATCCATAAGCAAGAACACAAAGAAGAGTTTCAACAGTTGTCTTGGGGATAGTGGAGGAATTGGAGGATAAACGTTCCTAGGAATTATGGTGGGAATGAAGGGCAAACGTTTCAGGTAATTATGGTGGGAATTTAGGGCAAATGTTTATAGGAATTATTGTGGAAATGAAGGTCAAACGTTTCCAGGAATTGTTTTGGAATTGAAAGGCAAACGATTCTGTGAATTATGGTAGGAATGAAGGTCAAATGTTTCTAGGAATTATGGTGGGAATGAAGGGCTAACGTTCCTAGGAATTGTGGTGGGAATGAAGGGCAAGCATTCCTAGGAATTATGATGGGAATGAAGGACAAACGTTCCTAGGAATTATGATGAGAATGAAGGACAAACGTTCCTAGGAATTATGGAGGATAAACGTTCCCAGGAAGTATGGTGGGAATGAAGGGCAAATGTTTTTAGGAATTATGGTGGGAATGAAGAGCAAACGTTTCTAGGAATTATGGTGGGGATGAAGGGCAAAAAATACTAGGAATTATGGTGGGAATTGAAGGGCAAAGGTTTCTGGGAATTATGGTGGGAATGAAGGGCACAAATTCCTAGGAATCATGGTGGGAATGAAAGGCAAAAGTTACTAGGAATTTTGGTGGGAATGAAGGGCAAAAGTGCCTTGGAATTATGGCAGGAATGAAGGGTAAAAGTTCCTGGGAATTATGGCGGGAATGAAGGGCAAAAGGTGCTAGGAATCATGGTGGGAATGAAGGGCAAAAGTTTCTAGGAGTTATGGTGGGAATGAAGGGCTAAAATTCCTAAGAATCATGGTGGGAATGAAGGGCAAACCTTTCCGGGATAGTGATGGAATTGAATGATAAAACGTTTCCTATTATAACCGATACTCCTGGAAATTTAAAACCAATTCCTCCTTGAAGTGTGAAAATCCAGAGCATTTTCCAGCGTTCGTAATTCATGCTAATGACTTTTATATACATTTTTATGTATTATTATTAATATTATTATTATTTTGTTCTAGAGGGTCCACAATAATACAAAGTGTAAAAAGTCTGTGTATAATTTTGAAGACTTTATAGAAAGCTTTCGAACCCTTCCCTGAAGATGAACCCAGGGAAGGGTTCGAAATCTTTCTGTAAAGTCTTCAAAATTATACACAGACTTTTTACACTTTGTATTATTGTGGACCCTTTAGAACATTATATATACTCTCGTGATAGAGAGTTTTTCCCTACTACTATCATTATTATTATACCGTATTTCATATGATAATGGGTCTATATTAATTAGCCATTAAATGTGACTAGTCTTGATATCAATTGTCTCTTTCTGCCAAAAATGTTTCCAGTATCGATGTCCACTTTTCGGACAGGATCCTGTCTGTGCGCGCTGACCATCTCAGGCCGTCAGAGATAAGAACTCAGAAAGGAGAGAGAGAGAGAGAGAGAGAGAGAGAGAGATATCCTTTAAGGAACTGCCCATCTTTACTCACTGTTGAGGTAGATTGAAAGTGAATTATTTTTTGTTATAAAACTGGGTATACCGCGATGAGAGAGAATGAGAGAGGAGAGACAGAGAGCGGATGAGAGACTGAGAGAGAGAGGAGAGAATCACTCTATTCAAGAGTTCCATTTAAGGTATTGTCCGCTATACACAATGTTACGGTAGACTCGAAATAATTGATTGACTTTTAATAAGAACGCACGAGAGAGAGAGAGAGAGAGAGAGAGAGAGAGAGAGAGAGAGAGAGAGAGAGAGAGAGAGGCTCTATAGATAAGAGTCTCTTTTAAAGTTCTGTCAGCTCCCTCTTCAAAAATGGAGTCATTGATTTGGGGGGCTGTCTCTATACCATCTGGGAAACGACTGAGGAATTGACAATGAAAGGTATTGTTGACAGTTTCAAATAATGCTGTTTCTTTTCGTTGTTTTTCTCTCGTGAATATTCCTCAATTTGAGCTTTAATCATTCGCGGTTCTGTCAGGATCTTATCTTTTCCTGATGATTGAAGACATTGATTGATGGGATTCGATTATATGCATGTTATCTTTTCATACATGACTATAGGGCATTGGTGGAATTCTTATATACTATATATATATATATATATATATATATATATATATATATATATATATAACTCCTTCTGTCATTCACTACTTGATAAGGGTGGAAGTTAGTCCACCGAAATATAGTCCTTAGCTTTGAACCAGGAGTGTTTTAATGGGCCTTGGATACTTGAGACGTATCCTGTTTTAACAGAAGAATTTATTACACACACACATACACACATACAAACACACACACACACACACATATATATATATATATATATATATATATATAGAGAGAGAGAGAGAGAGAGAGAGAGAGAGAGAGAGAGAGAGAGAGAGAGAGAGAGAGAGAGAGAGAGAGAGAGTCGATATTTTCAATGCAGAATAAACTATAAGAAATAATAAAGTTTGATTACGTATGGATATATAGTCAGTTGAGATCAATTCAAAGATCAAATGAGAGATAAGAATGGGCGAAGTATGTATATATGTAACCTACATACATACATACTTCAAGTATGTTGAGGGAAATGCGTGTTTTTACACATACAAAAACGTTCATCATCATGAGACCAAAAGATCCATCCTTCTATTCTCTCTCGTCAGAATCCGACGAGACATCTCGTCTCTTTGGGGAGGGGGAATCATACTGAACACACTTCAGGTTTTACAATTTTATTTCTCATCGTCCTTAGAAGTGTGAAGAAGTGTTGGGGAAGTGTTGAGGACGTCACTTCGGGCTCCTGAAGTGTGTCCTCGTGCACCCACGTCAAAAAAAGTTAAAAAAAAATACTTCTTCATTTCATTAATAACTTTTTTTCCTTACACTTTTTTTTTATTTATCAATGGAAAAATTAAGGTTAACCATCATTAGACTATTCCTTTTTCCACCTATTTTAGGACATTTATCACTATGGGAAAGCTGTTTTATCAGTTTATCAAAACATGAACGGTTTATGTATATTTTTTATCACTATCAAAACCATATTTTATACACTACGTTTGACAAGTTTTTCCACTGCATTCAGAACACCTGCTTTTGATCACTTGCAGCAAGTAGTTGGTTTATTCAAATGAAAAACTACTTAGGATTTTACATCGTATCAATATAAATAATGGACCTTCATATATATGATATACTCTATCACAAACCTTCGAGATAACCTGTTGAGACTTATATATTCATAATCTTACATTTCAGCAAACCGTATGCACCGTAGTCATATATATATTTGTTCTGTACATTAACAATATGAATAAGCAAGTTGACATCTCCCGTAATATTATGTTTGTCTGTAATATACATCATATTTAAACGAAAAGACATCTTATGTACAAGTAATTGTCAAACTAACGTCAATATCGAGACATGCATTTGATACCAGGTTATCAAATATCACATTCATCATTTCATCTTGAAAAGCTCACTTTCACCAAAGCCCTCTCAGTTGCCTAGTTTACATTTCGCTAATGCAGACACGTAATAAAAGATAAAAGAGATAATATGCGGTGTTTTCTAACATTCATGAATTACCTGTTGCAAAATAAAGTATTATTTACAGTGGGAGTATCAAGTGCCATCTGATTTTCTTAACAGATGATCGCATGGCAGAAAAAGGTGAAAGTGGGATTTATATTTTTTTTGGGTGAATACAAATCTATTACGTTGCCAACGAATTAAAATGTAAATTGGTTTCCCCTAAAAAAAAAGTGTTTGGGAAAGGCTTCAAATCATTATATTTTAAATATTTTTTTTCTATTTGCATTATATTAAAAGAGATCAAAGTGAAAATATTCCTGCTGACTGAGCAGTATTATCAATGCACTTACTAAAGTATTGAAGAGTTCAGGAATTCAGTTTATATATAAATATATAAAGGAAGGTTCTTATTTCTGTTTTCATGACCATAAAATCATTTCAGAAAAAACTATTGAAATTTAGATCAATATACTTCAACCAGTTACTCCTCCTTGGAATGGCAGAAAATATTAAAAAGATAACGGGAAAGGATATCTTTACAAAAAAAAGAGTAATATATATCAACCTTGAATGCATCTTAGTTGAATAAAGTATCAAAGAAAAATGTTGATTTTTAACAGGGCCAGAGAACTGAAATAACCATTGTGTTATGACATACTTCAAGATTAATGATATGACAGAGAATCACTTTAGAATGACAAAAGAAACTTTCCTTTATGATAAGGAATATGAAAGCTATAGTTTTCAAGTCATGAATAAAGAGAGACAATAATAAATCGATTCTATTATAAATTAAAGTTAGATATAAATTGAATAAAATGAAAATATACAGTATCCATTTACCTTGCTTTATCCTTGCATAATTAGAGAGAGAGAGAGAGAGAGAGAGAGAGAGAGAGAGAGAGAGGATACTCACTGATTTGTCACCAGGTGAATAATAACTATAGGCATACAATATATATACATAAATTGATAAAATCTCTCAAACTTATGACTTTTATACTTTTAAATATAGGTGTAATCTTTCATTATTTTCTTTATAAGTATATTTTTCTTGACTAGTTCTACACAAGCAAAGAAATACACTTGGCTTGGGCGATGGTGTGCTATCAAATAAACACGCAACATTCAACATAATTTTGATACATATTCTACTAGCGAGACAACACTCTTTGTTTATCATAACTTCACTAAATGTATTTTGAGTCTAGTATCTCTACATAAACCTTTGAACAAAAATAACTAATTATATATATATATATATATATATATATATATATATATATATATATATATATATATATATATATATATTTTGTTGTCTGTTAATTTCACACGAGATTCGATAAACTCATCTATCCTTCACACATGTGTAATGCATGTGTTGTTGCTCTCTGTGTGAGGGTCTGAAAGCTGCACAGACTTCCACCCCGGCAAGAACCTCGGTACGCGAGCAGAAGCCAGCGGTCCGCAGCAGGGCTTGAAAAGTTCCGTAAAGGTGTCGCGGAATTGCTGGCTCATGGCACAATACAAGAGGAAGTTTATAGCACTGTTGAATAGCACCAGCATGTCCATGATCTCCCCCAGCTTCTGGTAGCAGGGGAAGAAGCCGGAGTCTGGAATGACCGTGAGCAGCCCCAGGATCCCTTGGGGAACCTCGGAGGCCAGAAAGAGGAACAATATGGCCAGCAGCATTTTGGTCACTCGGTCCGCCTGCTTCTCCGCGTCTCCGCCCCTGCCGGAGGAGGTTCTGTTCAATGAGCGCAGCCTCTATGCGCAGCCCTGAGCAGCTCTTGAATCAAGGCCATGGACAGCCCCGTCAGAGCCGCGCAGGGCAGGAGCTTCAGCAGCACCGCGTAAATCCAGAAGTTGATGCTCTTAAGAAGGCCGTTGTGGGCCTTCGCCAGCTCGCTGAAGCCTATGATGTAGAGCACGTGGCCCTGGTGATTCAGGACGCTGATGGTGATGTTGAGATAATTCGGCGAAAAAAAATGGGTTGTTTTGGGCCCAGCTAACTGGAGCAAAAGAAGGCAGCAACGATGGCCATCTGAGTTGCGTTGCATGGAGCACCAAGTCGTGTTGTTCTGGGGGAAGGCGATGGCGATGTACCGCCACACGGCCAGGGTCACCGTGAGCCAGATCGAGATGGTGTGGAAGACCTGAGCGAAGTGGGCGTGGAAGAGCACGAAAGCTGCCCAGCCCCAGGAGTACTGGGACTCCAAGGACCTCCCCTGCCACACGTACTGGTGCATCGTGTAGGGGATGTACTCCACCATGACCAGGAGGTCTGTGACGGCCAGGCCAGTGAGGATGGCGTTGGTGGGAGACACCATAGACCTTCTGGTGAGGACGATCATGTTGATGACGTTGGCCAGAGATCCGAAGATGCACACGACCAGGGACATGCACCCGTGGACAGCCTGGTAGCTGTGGCGGAAGTTGTCCCACCCGGGGGTGCTGCAGTAGCTTTCCTGTTGGGAGAAAGAAGTTATATAATTATTGTCAGGTGATGAAAATTTGCAATAGCAATCAAGTACTTGTATAGGCAAGAATTATATTTTAATACAGTTCAAGTACTTTTATAGGCAAGAATGATATTTTAACATGGTTCAAGTACTTTTATAGGCAAGAATTATATTTTTATATGGTTCAAGTACTTTTATAGGCAAGAATCATATTTTAATATGGTTCAAGTACTTTTATAGGCAAGAATTATATTTTAATTAAGGTTCAAGTACTTTTATAAGCAAGAATTATTTTAATATGGCTCAAGTGCTCTTATAGGCAAGAATTATATTTTAATATGATTTTATGCAGTAACATTTAAAATAAAACAATTAGAAGCTAATATTTGCAGTTCAGTTTCCCAAGCTCCATTTCTAGCACTAGCACCATAGTTGGTTTTTAAATCGCAATTACTGTAGTATATAAATTTTAATTTGAGACACTACATTTTCATATAGTGTTATCTTATATTCTATGCTAAGATAAAGAAGTACTTCATTTGATTTAAATGAATGAAATGAAGAGTGAATGTAGCAAAATAGCAAGTGTATACAAGTTCTCAGGGAGAGTGGAGTACTCCATGTTTGCAATAAAGTATTAACCGGTGATGGTGACGAAAACTTGCATAGTCTGATGGAATAGTTTGAAAGTTTCTGATAGATGGAAATTTGTAAAACAAATGGAATGTCTTCACAAAATTAATTATTTACGGAAAAGTAAACAATTGCAGTCAGGATAATGGGTTAATATTAGTGTGAAAGACAGAAGGCTAGGAATGGTAGATGGATGTACTTAGGTCTAGATTCTCTCCAATTCTATATGAATATTGACTTTTAGGATGATGATAATAATAATAATAATAATAATTATATATAATATAATGAATAATGGAGAAACAAATCCACCGTTATGTAAATGTACATATATTTAAGTTTAAAACAGAAAAGATAGCTTTCGGAATCTGTACGGTTCCCCTTATCAATCTGATAAGGGGAACCGTACAGATTCCCGAAAGCTATCTTTTCTGTTTTAAACTTAAATATATGTACATTTACATAACTGTGGATTTGTTTCTCCATTTGAAGACTCGTGCTACTATGAGGAATTTTAATAATAATAATAATAATAATAATAATAATAATAATAATAATAATAATAATAATAATAATAATAATAATAATAATAACTAACTACTATTTTTAATTATAATAGTAATAATTACTTTTGATATTCTTCATTAAAAGACAACAGCAGCCTCAATTCTAAACGTGACCATATAAAGGTTAAACTTTTTGAATAATAATAATAATAATAATAATAATAATAATAATAATAATAATAATATAAGTTTTCATTAGGAGACAACAACAGCCTCAGTGCCAAACTTATTCACATCAAAGACAAACAATTGCAGGAAGAGCGTTGCAAGTCTGATTGCTTTCTAACAAGTTATGTTATGTCTGTAATTCCCTTTACCAGTTGTTGTTATTGCCAACGTTCTGGGAAGTATAATAATGCTCCCACTTGTACGAACGTTTTTAGTGTACAGCTCATCAGGACAGTTTCTCTCTCTCTCTCTCTCTCTCTCTCTCTCTCTCTCTCTCTCTCTCTCTCTCTCTCTTTATCAAGAAAGATTGATGTGTCTGGTGTTGCAGACTTGTTGTAAAGTCATATGGAATACACCATTCTCTTCTCTCTCTCTCTCTCTCTCTCTCTCTCTCTCTCTCTCTCTCTCTCTCTCTCCTGTTTTGATGTAGATATACAGGCAATGGTATTGCATTGTCACAAGAATATATATATATATATATATATATATATATATATATATATATGTGTGTGTGTGTGTGTGTGTGTGTGTGTGCTATATATATATATATATATATATATATATATATATATATATATATACTATATATATATATATATATATA
>NC_087208.1:42528184-42535684 GCF_015104395.2 Macrobrachium nipponense | reverse complement strand
TTTATAACTCTCCCCTCCAACATCACTTAAGGATTGAATAACGTCACATCTTGTATCTGGGGAAAATGAGTAAAAACAATTTTAATGACGGAAATTTTTCATCTCTTAGGGTTTTGTTCCTCCCGGGTAAAATTCTGCGTCAGACAATGTTGGGCGAATTTGATATTCCCTCGAGACGCTTCATCATCAGAGGCTCTCTCTCTCTCTCTCTCTCTCTCTCTCTCTCTCTCTAAAATGAGGGATGGCTACTCTCTCTCTCAAATGAGGGATGGCTACTCTCTCTCTCTCTCTCTCTCTCTCTCTCTCTCTCTCTTTACCACTCGAATGATAGTGATAGCTTCTCTCTTATGTCAACCATTTCTCTCTCTCTCTCTCTCTCTCTCTCTCGAATGATAGTGAATAGCTTCTCTCTTATGTCAACCATCTCTCTCTCTCTCCTCTTTCTCTCTCTCTCTCTCTCTCTCTCTCCCACTCGAATGATAGTTGGATAGCTTCTCTCTTATGTCAACCATTTCTCTCTCTCTCTCTCTCTCTCTCTCTCTCTCTCAATTTTGCACCTCAAATGAGTGATAGCTACTCTCTCTCTCTCTTACGTCAACCCCTTCTTCTCTCTCGCTCTTATTTCAACCACCCTCTCTCTCTCTCTCTCTCTCTCTCTCTCTCTCTCTCTCTCTCTCTCTCTCTCTCTCTCTCTCTCCACTGAAATCAGTTATAGCCACTGTCCCACACTCTCACTTTTTTTTATGGCTACCATCTCTCTCTCTCTCTCTCTCTCTCTCTCTCTCTCTCTCTCTCTCTCTTTGTCGTACCGGACGAGGAAAAATGCCTCATTATTTTTGTTAATTACAAAATGAAAAGCATCGTTTATTATGCTAATGACAATATTGCTCTCCCCCGGCATCTTGAATATTCTCGAAGACGAGGGAGACCGTTTTAAGTGTCTACACATTCAAACTTCGTATTAAATTCCGTAGGGGAATGTCGACCGTAAAGTCCCTATTGTTCTTCATTAGTGGAATAAGCTTCTCGCGGTGTGGTCGGTATGTTATTGGCCTGCCACCTCGGTGGCCGCGAGTTCGATTCTCGTGCTTTCTACTGAGGGGCTAGAGATGTGTATTTGTCTAGGTGATATAGAAGTTCGAACGTGGTTCGGAAGTCACGTATAAAGCCGTTGCTGAATAACCATACTGGTTCCATGCTACGTAAAAACATCATACAAACAAACAATGAGTGGAATGAGTCGGTGAAATGTTGGTGTGACTCCTTGTGTGAGATATTTATTCTCATTTTATTTATTAACTTACTGACTTACTTTATCTTCCCGCCACTGACCAGTGGCATAAATATCAATGTTTTAGTAAGTTATTAAGATACAGAAGTTATTAAGATACAGGCCCTGAAACCAACTCTGTATATAAACCGTAAATATTCTAAATCATAAGTATCATAAACCACCAACGAAAATCAAAATAAATACGCTATACTTTATTAGAAGTAATTGTTCTGTACTGTTTAACAAGCACATTATTTGTTTTTTTACATTTTCATTCTAATAAATAAATCATGAATAACGTATCCTAAGATTCCTGTATCTTTAACTCAAACCGAAACACCTCTTTTCAGACCTTCTTGGGCTCTTTCATATAGACCTTTCCTACCTCCCCAACAAGAACAAAAACAACAACAACAAAGTAGTTTGTAAGGCTTACTCCCCGAGTAAGGAAAAAATCCTTACATTTTTTGCTTACTTGGGGAGTAAGCCTACAAAGTACTTTGTTGTTGTTCTTGTTCTTGTTCGGGGGTAGGAAAGGTCTATGGAGAGCCTTAAAAAGGTCTGAAAAAACGTGTTTCACTTTTAGTTAAAGATACAGGAATTTTTGGATAGGATATTTACGATTGATTTATTACAGTGAAAATGTAAAAAAAATAAATAATGTGTATGTTAAACAGTACAGAACAATTATTCCTAATAGAATATAGCGTATTTATTTTAATTTTCGATATTGAAACAACGTTTCATTTCACCGTTGATTTCAGCAGATTCAGCACGCCCAGCCCGAGTGAGCTGGAGGTCGGATCGCGCCTTGTAATTTATGACTAAACACATTTAATCCTCAGTGGGTTACGTGCTTGCCTACCGATTTGGTAGTCTCGAGTTCGATTCCCCGCTCTGCCAACGTGGGATCAGAGGAATTTGTTTCTGGTGATTAGAAATTTTCATTTCTTGATATGATGTGGTTCGAATCCCACAATAAGCCGTAGGTCCTGTTGCTAGGAGAGCTGTTAATCAGCTCTCAGTGGTAAAGTTGAACTATGATACACTCAACTTATTCTTCGTGAAAGTAATTTTTTGTATCATTATTCATTTTCCAGTCCCCAACAATTAGATACACTTAACTTTAAAGCCTTAGTAAGTCATAAATATGCGAACAACATACTTCATCTTACGGAATACACGTAGCTCTTACAACATCAACCACACTAACCCTCGTCTCTGGGACACCAGGGTAATTCGTGGGTCTGTGTTTTAGTGAGCTTGGAGGGACCATCAAGAGGTGATTGTTGGCAGCCTCTTAATTATCTTTCCTCTGTTGTAACTTGCGGTTGGAAGCTGGAAGCTGGAAGCTGGAAGCTTAATACTTTCATCTCTCTCTCTCTCTCTCTCTCTCTCTCTCACTCTCTCTGATGCACATACATAGTATATATGTGTACATATAGGTTATATATATATATATATATATATATATAATATATATATATATATATATATATATATATATATATATATATATAATTCTTATATACAGGGTGTCCATAAAGTTCCAGTACCATTACAAGTGTTTATTGCTCAGAATGGAACTGGGATTTTATGGATACTCTGTATATATATATATATATATATATATATATATATATATATATATATATATATATATATATATATATATATATATACATATATATATATATATATATATATATATATATATATATATTACACAGGGTGTCAATAAAGTCCCAGTACCATTCTGAGCAATAAATACTTGTAATGGTACTGGGACTTTATAGAAACCCTGTATATATGAATTTTATCACATCACCGTGATTCATATGCATGCATTAAGCTACAAATGTCCCTTAATATCCAATTCATTCTACCTTTGAATTATATAATTTCATATATGTTAACTGAAGGGGAATCTCGTGGATTCGAACCAGCGCACAGAGGAGAAATCAGGACTTCAGTGAAGTTACCGACTCGGCCAGCATCACTGAAGTCCTGATATCTCCTCTGTGTGCTGGTTCGAATCCACAAGAGGACGAAGTTATTATCAACTAAGAAAATTACCCTTCGGTTACATATACGAAAATATATTAATTCCAAGTTGGAGCAAATTGGACATCAAAGGACATTTGTAGCTTAAGAGTATAGTATATCTTAGTTTTCCCAGACCACTGAGCTGATTAACAGCTCTCCTAGTGCTGGCCCGAAGGATTAGATGTATATACGTAGCTGGGAGCTAATTGGTCACTTAGCAACGGGAACTACAGCTTATTGTGGCGATCCGAACCACATTATATCGATAAATTAATTACTATCACCAGAAATAAATCCCCCTGATTCTGCGTTAGCCGAGCCGAGAATCGAACTTCGGACCACAGGATTGGTAGCCGCGCAAAAACCAATGAGAAACTGTAGTTCAATAATATATATATATATATATATATATATATATATATATATATATATATATATATATATACACATTAATACATACATACATACATACATACATACACATCACAGATCCACCACAAAAGACCACACACCAGGCCATTATAATATAATAATATAACGCACATATTGAGACGCTCCTCCCCCCCCCCCCCCCCCCCCCGCCCAATTAGGCCTACGTGGCCTTTTCCACGCCGCCGGTGCTGTGGTGGACAATCCCAAAGCGGCCACAGAGCCAGAGAGAGAGAGAGAGAGAAGTCGACATCAAAGAAGGTATATTAATGACGAAGATGGAGGTGCGTGGCTTATCGCTCGCACGAGTCGCCGAGTGTATGGCGACAGAACGATAAGGCGAGATGGAAACTTTTTTTTTTTTTACCAAGGACGCACAGAGAGAGAGAGAGAGAGAGAAAGAGAGAGAGGAGAGAGAGAGAGAGAGAGAGAGAGAGAGAGAGAGGCAGGCTTAAGTGGGGGTCCCATTCACGATTTCGACAACCAGCATTTATTACCTTTGAATATACTTGTCTAGATTACTCATCCGTGTATTATGGCAACCTCACACAAACCTGTTGCATTGAGTATATCATTGTTGTTTAAACAGAATATATTTAATAGAGATGTGTGTGTATATATACAACGTTAAAGAGAGAGAGAGAGAGAGAGAGAGAGAAGAGAGAGAGAGAGAGAGAGAGAGAGAGAGAGAATAGGCCAATTCATTTTCGCGTCTCGTCTAGAACAGGATAAAACATCTATACAAGAAACATGTTTCAAAGTCTCTAATCAAGAGGAAAACAACCGAGACGAAACAACAAAGAGGAAGCAGATAAGAGGAAAATGTTTCTAGAAGCACTCCTCTTGATGGCTACAGAGAAGAGAGCGAGAGAGAGAGAGAGAGAGAGAGAGAGAGAATGAATAGCTTACCCCCCATGCTACACTTTTCTCTAACAAGACCAATCCGGCAATCAGTAAATGTAATTTGAAAATAAGTGTCCAGCCTGAACATCTCTACTTATCTCAATAAGGCTTCCTTTGGGGCCAAATATATGGATAGGTTCCTTCTTCAATAAAATTAAAAGTAAATACTGCGTGTTATTGTCTGATTGTATTTAAGTAGGAGACGAATGGAAGTGTTTTATGAGGTTCAAATGTTACTTTATTCAATTGTATATCATCTGGAAAGCAAATTTACTAATTGGTAAACAGCGGCAGTTTTGATCATTGTTGAGCATATCTTTAGTTTTTGAGGGTATAATAACACTGTGAAATGAGTGACTCGTATACATCCTGATTGGCTGTTGATAAGCTAATCACAGGGCTGAAACTCAGTCTCCCTCGAGAGTTCACATAGGCAGGATGTGTGTTCCACTCTCCTGAGTGATGGTGAAAGACATATCCCTCAGGAGAGGTGGAGCATTCATCCTACCTCTGTGAACTCGAGAGGGATTGAGAGTTTTCAGCCCTGTGATTGGCTTATCAACAGCCAATCAGGAGCGTCGTAAGGGACTGGCCTAGACATCACATGCACGGTTGATGTGAATCTACTATAGCCCCTGTGGAGTCCAGTGCGTTTGGCCGCGTTTAGTACTATCCCCTGGGCGGTCAAGTGTCCCTAGCGTATTATATCCCCCAGGGGCTAGTATTAAACACAGCGAGACCATTTGACCCCTCCAGGGCTAGCACTAAATCCCTAGATGGATTTCACATATTCTCTGTAACATGCTATATTACGAAATACTACAGACAGCTTCTCACGTAAACATATATATATATATATATATATATTATATATATATATATATATATATATATATATATATATATATACATACATAAATACACACACAATCTGTAAACTTATTACTCACAATAGGAGAGCTGGTTTCGTTGCTGTTACTGTACACCACCGTTGCATTGTCCTCCTCCACGTAATCCAAGCCGACGTCAGTGCCATCTATCGGCTGGAAGGTGACATTAACGAAAGCCGACGCCGTGGCAGAGAAGCCCATCCCCACCCATTGGGGAAGGACTGTCGTTTCCAGAAGTTCCATGATGTTTTTTTTTTCTTGATTTCTGTAGCACTTGTGAGTCAGTTTTCCATTGACATTGTATTTCCGAGTCTCAGAATGTTTCCAGAATTCCCATGATTTTTTTCGCTGGATTTTCTGGACTTCTGTAGCACTGGAGTCAGGTTTCCCTTATTGTATTTCTGAGTTTCAGAAAGTTTCCAGGAAAGTTTCCAGGCTTCTGTAGCACTGGACTCAGTTTTCCCTTATTGTTTTCTTAAGTTTCAGAAAGTTTCCAGAATTCCATGATTTTTTCTCCTGGAATTTCTGGAGTTATGTGGCACTGGAGTCACCTTTCCATTATCACTGTATTTCTGAGTCTCGGAATGTTTTCAGAATTTCTGGATCACTCAATTTGGAAGTGTATTCCTGAACTTCAGAAAGCGTTCACCGGGAGAAGGGTCCTTTTATTCTATTTACAACGATGGATATCATACTTTTTTTTTCTACAGAATAATTTATAAAAAATAATCATCAGCTAATCTTAAACATAGTTCAAACTATAATATGAATAAGGAAAAAATGAATGAATTTCATAGCATACACCTCAGAAAGTTTGGTGAATGTATCTTTGACGCAGGGGAGGTTTTTCTTATACTGCTCGAATTATTATTGGTCGAAACTTCATATTTACTTATTGAGCTCATGATATATTGCGCGTCAGGCTGTATTACCATAAAATGCAAATACATCTCAATAAAAAGATTTCATTCGTATAAAACTAAATTTCCTCTCTTCATTGTAACTTAGTTGTTTACTTCACCGAATTTTCGTAAAGAAGTTTTGTTCGTCATTCCAACACGATCTGAGATTTGGTTTTCCAGAGACTGAGAATCAGAGTCGGGAGGAGTTTTCACAAAAGCTGCCATTTTCGGGTGTCCTTTTTGCAGTTCTGGAAAGAAAAAAAATGTGAAATTAGTTTTCTTATTGAAAGGATTTTGTAGATTTTCGTAAAAGCATTTGAATTACATGAAGCTGTGTTGTAAATAAGGCAAAATTCACCAAGGACTACTGATCAATGCGAGGCCTTTCGATTCTCCGTCCTTTCCTAAGCAGTCCAGGACGAGTAGTCGAAAGGCCTCGAAGCGGTTACTACATTGTTTTGCTTTCCTTCGTGTTTTTTTCGCCTTTATTTATATAGTCATAACGTTCTAAATTTTCGTGATTCAGTTTATATATATATATATATATATATATATATATATATATATATATATATGATATATATTTTTTGCATGTATATTTTACGTGCATATGTATGATGGTGTTTGTGCACATGTGTGTTTATTAAAATAAACATTGTTCATCTGGAGGAGAGAGATGCCGATAATTATAGATGCATAGACAAAATACATTTCTTAAGATATGCAAATCAGGACACCATTACTCCCCAAAAAATATATATATCTATATATATATATATATATATATATATATATATATATATATATATATGAATAATTATCACATCGAACCGTGATCTATTTATATATATCAATTCAAGCTACAAATGTCCTTTAATATCTAAATTCACTTACCTCCCAATGATATATTTTCATATATGTAACCGAAGGGGAATTTTTAATTGATAATAATTTCGTCACCCCATGGGATCGAACCACCGTCCAAGTGGACGGGGACGAAATCAGGACAGTCAGTGACGCTATCCAATCAGCCAACAGAGACGCTGTTGGCTGATTG
>NC_087208.1:42513184-42523184 GCF_015104395.2 Macrobrachium nipponense | reverse complement strand
ATAACTGGAAAGCAGTTATATTTTGAGGTCAGCTATTTCCTAAATTCATTTTTCCAGACGTTGCTGTTATTTGCTGCATCACAGCTGATTTCACAGCTATTAAAATTTTCCGCTGGTTTAACATCGTCTTTCAATCCATTTTTTTCCTTTTTCTTTTTTTTTCGTCGCTTTCTGCCCCGAATATATTCCTTTCGATGTAATATGCATTAAATTTTGTTTACCAGTTTTGGAATACATTTTTTTTTGCACCAGGTATGTCCAGTGGGTTACTCTGTATTCACTAGATTGTAAGCAATTCCTTTTAAGCAGTTTTATACCTTACTGTGTTCTTTTACCTGTGTTGCTTTACACCTTTCTGGGATTTTTGTTTTACACAGTTATGTAAATTTTTACACCTTTTTTATGATGCTTTGCAAAGTCTTGTAGCTTTTTAAACAACTTTTTCGTGATGTTTCACATCTTCCTGTGACTTTTTTTTTTTTACAGCTTCGTGTCACTTTTACACATTCCTCTGATATTTTACACTTTTCTGTGTGTTTTTAAACCTTCCTGTGTCTTTGCAACTACCTGTGACTTTTACATCTTCCTGTAACGTTTTACACCTTCCTGCGATGGGTTTACAACCTTCCTGTGACGTTTTACATCTTCCTGTGATGGTTTACAACCTCCCTATGACGTTTTACACCATTCTGATATGTTTTGCACCTTCCTGTTATGTTTACACTCTCCCATGACGTTTTTTACAACTCCTGTGATTCTTAACAAAATCTTCCTGTGATGTTTACAAAACTCCCTGTGGGGACTTTTTCCCCCCACACCTCCCTGCGACCGTCATTGGCTCTAAAACTAGCCTTTTCTTTGAACGATTTTTAAAATTCCTCGCGAGAGAAAAAAAAAAAAAAAAAAAACCGACCGTGGCAAAACATCCTGTAACCGGGGGGGAAAAGATCAGAGGAAATATTCCTCTATAAACACATTTAAAATTCCAATAAACTGGAGATCAAGGCTGCTTTATTTACCACTCCACTTGAACGGATTTCACTGGCGACACAACTCTTACTGTTTCTGTAACCCAGAGTGGTTTTCGAGAGGTTGTAAGTCTCCTTGCTAGGTCGTCAGAAATCAATGCCTGTTTTGTCTTAGGTCCTAAGGTTGGGTGATGCTCATATGTGTGTACATGATTCTATAAGTGGTTTCTTTTATTTGTAGGGGTCGGGTTGCTGGACCCATGCCTCTTTTACTTGGCCCTAGGTGATGGCTGGTATACTCGTATACAGAGTGAATCGACAGATGTTATCTCCTATTATTTTATGAGATTGAGAAAAATCTTGTGGAGGGATTTAATTAATGGAACTTATTCATAAGGCTTATATTCATCTCTCTCTCTCTCTCTCTCTCTCTCAGTATTTATTTAAGGAACTAATTCCATAAGGCTTCTCTCTCTCTCTCTCCTCTCTCTCTCTCTCTCTCTCTCTCTCTCTCTCACCTCTCTCATATTTAATTAATGGAACTTTATTCCATAAGCCATTATTCATTCTCTCTCTCTCTCTCTCTCTCTCTCTCTCTCTCTCTCTCTCTCTCATACGGTCTTTTGAATTCTTCGTCCTCTCTCTCTTCTCTCTCTCTCTCCTCTCTCTCTCTCTCTTCTCTCTCTCTCTCTCTCTCTCAGTATTTATTTAATGGAACTAATTTCATAAGCTTCTCTCTCTCTCTCTCTCTCTCTCTCTCTCTCTCTCTCTCTCTCTCTCTCAGTATTTATTTAATGGAACTAATTCCATAAGGCTTCTCTCTCTCTCTCTCTCTCTCTCTCTCTCTCTCTCTCTCTCTCAGTATTTATTTAATGGAACTAATTCCTAAGGCTTCTCTCTCTCTCTCTCTCTCTCTCTCTCTCTCTGTATTAGTATTTAATTAATGGAACTAATTCCATAAGGCTTATTATTAATCTCTCTCTCTCTCTCTCTCTCTCTCTCTCTCCCCTTACCATAAACACCCCGTTTCCGTCATCCTATCCACTTTTTTTTTTTATCATAACAAATTCTCTTTGTTCTCGCCCGCTTATAACTTGGGGAACATTTTTTGTTATATCCTGAGAATCATTTGTTCAAAAAGTCCGATACCTTCTTCGACCCTTCAGTTAATCCCCACGAATATAAAAGGACTGGGATTACTTGGAGATTTTCTCTGGTAAATCGTTGTTTATTTTTATTTTTTGATAACAAGAATACGTTTTCGTTATTTTAGGAGATGTATGTCAATGCGTGAATTATTTTAGATCATATTTTGTTTTTATATATTTTTTCCGTATTTCATTATTATTGCAAAATTGTGAAATGCTGTAAGTCTTAAAGAATTCAAGATACTGATTTTGTTTCAGTTCATTAAGACGGTTAACGTTTTTGATTATGAATCAATGAGAAGGGGAAAGGATTTAGTCGTTCTTTAGTTGGGTTTATACTATATTATATATATATATATATATATATATATATATATATATATATATATATATATATATATATTATATGCATTGAGCTACAAATGTCCTTTAATATCCAATTCGCTCTACTTCGGAATTGATAAATTTTCTTATTTGTTGACCGAAGGGGAATTTCTTTTAGTTGATAATAATTTCGTTCTCTCGTGGATCGAACCAGAGGACAGAGGAGAAATCAGGATTTCAGTGATAAGAATTCATATATAGATACATCAGACAATTCGGAAGATTTTTGTCACAAATTCAGAGAAGCCACATATACCACTTCACAACATAAAACTTTTAAGCTTGACGTAGATTCCCTGCTCACTAAAGTACCAGTACAGGACGTTCTTCAAGTTTTTAAGGGTAAAATTATCCCCCTATTCAGATCATTTCCCATTGGCGCTTGACAAAATAATAAAGCTAGTTGAATTATTTGTGCATCTAATAAAAAAAAAAAAACGTATTTTCATTCGGGGAAATCATTCTACCAAGCAAAAATTCGGGTGTAGTATGGGTCGGTCCTTTAAGTCCTGTTTCTAGCCCATCTGTACATGGAATACTTTGAAACTACAGTAATAAATGCAATAAAACCCAAAAAAACACTTGCTGTGGATGAGATACGTGGATGATATCCTAACATTTTGGGATAATAGGTGGGGCAATCTCAATGAATTCCTCTCGAAATTAAACACATTAGTGCCCAGCATCAAATTTAAAGTTGAATGGGAAACAGACAACAAAATTCCTTTTCTTGATGTTTTAATAATCAGAGATACGACAGAATACAAATTTACCCATATACAGAAAACCAACGTTCTCACTTTCATACATTCACTACTTTAGCTATCATGACATTTCTATCAAAAATAGTGTAGCTAGTAACTTGTTCTTAAGAGCCTTACGAATTTGTTCCCCAGATTTCCTGGAAAAAGAATTTGAACTAATTCGCAAGCAACTTTCGTCGGTAAAAAATATCCTGACCATATAATTGAGAAAGCAATTCACAAAGCTAAACGTAATTTTCTAATGACCCCCTAAAGACAAGACCAGAGATACACCCAACAATAAAATAATAATTCCCCACCTGGACACGATTAAGAGAATAAAACCAACCCCCTCGGAAAATCGAACCCTTTTGTATTTACTTACCCAAACACCTTAGCCAAATCCAAATGATTAACGTCCAACAAAAGACATCTCCAAAGGACTCTGGGTATACGAAATCCCATGCCAGACTGTGACCAATCTTACATCGGATTTACAGGTAAATCCCTTCCCCAGAGATTAATACAACACAAACGGTCAGTTAGGTATGGACAACAGAACTCGGCTATTTTGCAACCATATAAATGAACATAACCATAGAATAAACTGGAATTTGGTCACGTGTAATTTATAGCAGCAACTGCCGGTATAAGAGTCAAATGATGGAATCGGCCTTAATAAAAGAGAGGCAGGTAATGAACATCTCAAAAGGAGCATGGATTTCGGACACGATCGACAAACGTCTTCATTCAACCAACCCTTAAGAAGATTAAAGGAAGATTATCAGCGGGGGTGACTTAAAATGGCTTGTTTGTGGATGGACCTCTTGGTATAAATACCACCTTTTCTGTAAACTTTTCTCATTCATCTACCTGAAGAGGGGAGACAGCGTCTCTGAAATATAGTACTTTTTCTCTGTATTTTGGTGTTTTTATGGGCTCCTTTTATTAGATATATATATATATATATATATCTATATATATATATACTATAATAAATATATATATATATATATATATATATATACAGACATATACATTCACACACATACAATAATTCCTATCTTGATGAGAATATATTTCCTGCTTAAAATTATTAAAAAAATCATTAAGCTCCAATCTCTTGGAATAGATTATTTTTTTAAATACTGAATTCATTTAATCATTCATGTAGGGGAATTATGTTGATTCTTTTTTTTGTGTTAGATTTTCATTTGTCACTTAGATTTTCATTTGTCACTTAAACTCCAATAATTGGAGACGCAGCCGTCACAAATATAACTTATGAACGATGTGTAATTGTTCAAAATGTCATCACAGTATGTCGTATACAAGGTGTCGCTAGTAGACAAATTTTTGTCCATTTAACGTTTTAAATTTTTGGCAGAAACTAACCTTTCAAATTAGCATATTATGAATTGTTTTAGAGATATCCTCTGACACCTGGTGTTTTTCAGTGTTCAGATCAGAACAGTTTTATAAATACATAAAAATAGTTTCCATAATATTGTTTCTTTATAAATACCAGGTTTCACTCCCTTAATCAGAATTTTCTTTTAGCCAACTACATTTACGGATTTTTTTTTTACAAAATCTTTACCCCTTTTACAATTTTATCTCTATCCTAATTTACATATGTAATATTACGACGTAAATGATGCATCATATAGCAATCCTCTCTCTCTCTCTCTCTCTCTCTCTCTCTCTCTCTCTGTGTGTGTGTGTTTGTGTGTGTGTGTGTGTGTGTGTGCAAATACTGTGCAGTTTAACTTTCGCATACATTAATTAATGAATGACTATTTAAAGCTCTCTCTCTCTCTCTCTCTCTCTCTCTCTCTCTCTCTCTCTGAGATCCCCATTGTTAAGACGCCAGTTTTTATGAGCTTATCAATCAATTAACCGACCCTCTTCCTTAAGATACGTCCATCAAATGATTCTACCTCTCTGTCTTCTCTCAGCATCGATGTTGACAAGTCGTTTCTTACATGTTTGTTTTGATTAAGTGTAACACTTCTTAGAGCATAAGGGAATAATGAATGATAGAATCATTTCCCTGTAGTGTATAAATACGTTTTGGATTTATGCGTTCAAGTGTGAGTGTGTATCCGTTTACTTGATGAGACTCGATGCGAGTTCTACAACTGTAAACATCTTGCTATGTATTTGAGTTAAATACTAGCAATAAATTCTTCGGTATATAATGATATCTTATACCTTTAAGTCTCATGAAGGTTATATGGGCTAAATATTTCAATATTAATTCATATTGATTAATCAAAAATCTCTGATATACGATCAAACTTATCGATATAAATTTGTGGTAAATATCTCAAAACAAAAGTCAGGTTACACAATAGATTTTCGAGGTTTCCCATTGGCTTAATATTGATCCAAACACCCAATAGGATTAAAGTCAGGTTATGCAATAGATTTTCGAGGATTCCTATTGGCTTAATATCGGTCCCAACAGCCAATAGGATTCAGGATACACAATACAGATTTTCGACACGCCCCATTGGCTACTATCAATCCCAATAGGCAATAGGATTAAGATTACACAATAGATTTTGGACACTTCCCATTAACTACTATCGATCCCAACAGCCAATAGGATTCAAGTCACGGTACACAATAGGTTTTAGAGGTTTTCCTTAGACTCAATATCGATCCCAACAGCCAATAAATTGAATAAAGGTTACACAATAGATTTTCGACGCTTCCCATTGGCTACTATCGATCCCAACATCCAATAGGTTTTAGTTTACACAGTAGATTTTCGACGCTTCCCATTGGCTACTATCGATCCCAACAGCCAATAGGATTCAGGTTATGTAATAGATTTGGACACTTCCCATTGGCTACTATCGATCCCAACAGCCAATAGGATTCAGGTTACACAACAGATTTAGGACGCTTCCCATTGGGTACTATTGATCCCAACAGCCAATAGGATTGAAGTCATGTTACACAATAGATTTTCGACGCTTCCCATTGGTTTAATATCCATCCCAACAGCCAATAGGATTGAAGTCAGGTTACATAACAACAAACAACAATGCCCTTAGCATAGGAGGAAGCCACTTTAAGTAATTGGGGTAATCTAGGATATTATGCCGAGCCTTCTGTCCCCGAAACTTCCCATCGACTTTGGAGGACAACTTCCTGGATGGACGTCGTTTCGTTCTGTTAGCTCGTAATTACTCTGAGGAGTTCTGTTCCGGAGAATGTGTAGATATATATAAATTTGCCTGTGCTGAGATATGTTGGCATTTTGCTTTTAAAATGAACTGGGAAGTACACACACACACATACACTCACACTCGAGTATAAACAGTTGACTTATCCAGCAATCTATCAACAGAGAGAGAGAGAGAGATAAATGGTTAATTCATCTGCTAACCGCTGTATCCAAATCAAAAGGGATAGGTTCGAATCCTATGCAAAGCAATATATATATATATAATTTATATATATATATATATATATATATATATATATATATATATATATACATACATATAATACACACACACACAATCTTTATCAAACCCTCTCCACTCGCAGCATATTGTTTCTCCGCAAACTAACCCAGACTTTATACGAACCTTTTTGGAACCGAAAGTTTGCAACAACAACGTGGGAAGCCTCACCCAATATTTTATTAACTCAGAAATAACGGCGGAAATATGAAAGCTTTATTTCTCATTTTTGGAATATGAAGTTTTTTTTGTTTTTTTTTAGGGGGGCGGTGGTTGTGTGTGTGTGTGGGGGGGGGGGGGGGGGGGGGGGGGGGGGGGCGCAGGCCGGCAGGTTCCTCCCGGCATTCTTGCAAGCGGTTGAGGAATTTGCGAATATGAAGAATATACGGAATTGAAACGGTTTTGGACTGATAGAATCCTTAGAAACCAAGAATATTTAAATGATTTTTAAATGTTTTTTTTTTATTGGGCGGATGGAATCCTTAAAAAATATTTAAATGATTTTAATTTAACTTTTAATTTCTCATATGTATTTATTAAATACCTTTCTTTTCACTGTTTTACTTTCCCTTAAATATCTTAGCGACGAATATCTTTGTTTTCTTTATTTTTTCTTTTATTTTCTTTCTTTCTCCAAATATCCAGCTGAAAACCCCTTTTGGACCCAGAGTCAACAGTATATAAACAGAGAGAGAGAGAGAGAGAGAGAGAGAAGAGAGGAAGAGAAGATGACGAGAGAGAGAGAGGAGAGAGAGAGAGAGAGAAGAGCCGTAAAGCCTTCACAATTTTTGTTGTGGACGTTTTTGTAAATAGATTAATAAATTCTCATAGACGGAACTAGATTAAGACGTATTAATCAAATTCGTAGACTTTATTTGACTGGGAAATTATGCTATGCATTGCACAAGCCATCACCTGAGTTAGATATACAGGGTGTCCATAAAGTCCCAGTACCATTACAAGTATTTATTGCTCAGAATGGTACTGGGACTTTATGGACACCCTGTACAGCAGCTATTCAGTACAAAATGATTACTTTGTGATTAAATCGGTTAATGGGTTGCTATTCCTGATAGGATTATGTTATGTGCCATGGAGTTTTTTTAAATATAATTATTTTAGTTCAAACCCTTACTTTCATTGGAATAACTGGATTTGAAGTTATCTTTAAAACTTATGATTTTTGGATGTATAAAGTTTGGTGGAAAGATACTGAGGTAAACCTGAAAACTGTTTATCAAGGGCAAATAAATACCTGAAATACCTGATGAATTTAGGTGTTACATCGTGTATGTATTAAATAATAAACTTCAACTCTCCATCAATGGGAAATAAGTCTCCATATGGATCTTAATTGTCTGTATTGAGGGGTCAGAGATGTGTATTTCTGGTGATAGAAGTTCACTCTCGACGTGGTTCGGAAGTCACGTCAAGACGTTGGTCCCGTTGCTGAATAACCACTGGTTCCATGCAACGTAAAAACATCATACAAAAAAAAATTGTCTCTATGGATCTTAAAATTACTGCATTAGAGAATAAATATACAGGACAAAAATGCCATTAGAAAACAAATTATATATAACCAAATAAGTAAAACTATGAAGGTTGGTGAATTCCATACGATTCGACGGAACGAAAATAAAAATGATAAGGATAAATACTGGCAGAAAAGGAGAGAGAGAGGAGAGAGAGAGAGAGAGAGAGAGAGAGAGAGAGAGAGAGAGGTGACATTAGACAGGGATGGGATCTCAGGTCAATCAAAGTGAGAGGTCATCGTGCATGATTGAATTGGTTTAACTAAGTGTGCGAGGGATTGGAAAGTGCTGTTGATGATTTTTGTGCTTATTTTTTCTGAAGGATCATGATACACATGAAGCTTCCATGTTGTTTTCGGCAGTAGAGCAAAAATCTCTTATATCATATATGTATATGTATGCATATAATATATATATATAGATATATATATATATATATATATATATATATTATATATATATATATATATATATATATATCTATACTGGTCACCTTTTTTTACCAGATACATGTGCAATTTTGTAATAGCCACAGTGCCCTCTAACTGATATATATATATATATATATATTATATATATATATATATATATATATATATACACACACACAACAGTCATTTTGTTTTGTTTATGTATATCTTGTTTATTGAAAAGGGAATTGTCATTTCGAATAAACAGGAATATATATATATATATATATTATATATATATAATATATATATATATATATTATTATTATATTATATATATATATATATATATGTGTGTGTGTGTGTGTGTGTGTGTGTGTGTGTATTTACAAATTCTGTTGGGTATAAGGGGTCCCCTAAGCAAAGGGTATTCGATACTAATAAATGTTTGATGTACTTATGTATGCACGCATGTATATTTGTACGACTATGTGTGTATACATACTACATACTTCCATAAACACAAACACCCATACACCCAATACATGCATCGCCACCAAACTAAACTGACGTTCGTCATCAAATGAATATAAAAACTGCCCACTGAACGGAACCCCTATTCCAAGCCATTTGAGTCAGTGACAGCGTCAGTCTACTCTGTTCAACCTCTTCTATTTTATTGTTATTTTTTTTTTTTTTTCGTGCCTTCCCTTTCAGCTACGGGATTGCAAATCCTTTCACTTATTTGATGGGTGCGACGCCAAGGGGAGGGAGGTATCGTTTTTAGTTATGCGAATGTCGTACACTTGTTTTTTTTTGTAAGATTTTTAGCTTTCCACTTGATTGTTTCATTCTCTGCTCGACGCAAGCGGTGATCGAAATTGTCATACAGACACGCAAAGTCATAAGCTAGAGTTACAGGCACTTGGAGACGTAATCACTATTGTTCTGTCGTGTATAACGCTTCTATATGCACAGTGTACTTAACTGCACAATATTTTAATCGTAAATAGGTTATAATGAGTATGCCTCACCGGTCAGATAACCAGACAGGAACATAGCATAGGAACTGAGTTCCTTCTTTCTGCAGGAGCCGGTCTTCTAAGATTTATGCTAACAGAAGTAGCAGAAGGAAGACATCTTAGTACATCTGGACAACAAACTATACATCTCACTCTTCAGTGCATTTTACTCTCTCTCTCTCTCTCTCTCTCTCTCTCTCTCTCTCTCTCTCTCTCTCTCTCTCTCTCTCTCTCTAATTGGCCTGCAATCCTGTAACGGCCAATAATTCGTCCTGGAGTGGGTAAACCCATTGTCTGTAACTAAAATAAAC
>NC_087208.1:42511642-42512684 GCF_015104395.2 Macrobrachium nipponense | reverse complement strand
GAGAAGTCGACATCAAAGAAGGTATATTATGGACGAAGGATGGATGGTGGGTGGCTTGTCGCTCGCACGAGTCGCCGAGTGTATGGCGACAGAACGATAAGGCGAGATGGAAACTTTTTTTTTTTTTTTTACCAGGACGCAGAGAGAGAGAGAGATAGAGAGAGAGAGAGAGGAGAGAGAGAGAGAGAGGAGAGGAGGTTAAGGCTTAAGTGGGGGTCCCATTCACGATTTAGGCAACCAGCATTTATATACCTTTGAATATACTAGTCTAGATTACTCATCCGTGTATTATGGCAACCTCACATAAACCTGTTGCATTGAGTATATTATTGTTGTTTAAACAGAATATATTTATATAGATGTGTGTATATATATACAATGTTAAAGAGATAGAGAGAGAGAGAGAGAGAGAGAGAAGAGAGAATAGGCCAATTCATTTTCATTATCGCGTCTCAGTCTAGGACAGGATAAATCATCTATACAAGAAACACGTTTCCAAGTCTCTAATCAAGAGGAAACAACGGAGACGAAACAACAATGAGGAAACAGATAAGAGGAAAATGTTTTCTGGAAGCACTCCTCTTGATGGCTACAGAGAGAGAGAGAGAGAGAGAGAGAGAGAGAGAGAGAGGTTTTCCCATATTATTCGTTTTTCGAACAAGACTTACCAATACAAAGCTACGAAGCCAAAGAGAGAGAGAGAGAGAGAGAGGTAGAGAGATGGCTTAACACATCATGTGCGTCTCTCTAACAACTCTCGCTACCACAAAGACACGAGGAAGGATAGACAGACACACACACACACACACACACACACAGAGAGAGAGAGAGAGAGAATGAATAGCTTACCCCCATGCTACACTTTTCTCTAACAAGACCAATCCGGCAATCAGTAAATGTAATTGAAAATAAGTGCCCAGCCTGAACACCTCTACTTATCTCAATAAGGCTTCCTTTGGGGCAAAAAATATGGATTAGGTTCCTTCAATAAAAGTAAAAGTAAACACTGCGTGTTATTGTCTGATTGTATTTAAGTAGGAGA
>NC_087208.1:42504142-42506642 GCF_015104395.2 Macrobrachium nipponense | reverse complement strand
AAAACTGATAAAACAAAAGCTATAAAAATTAGACCCCAGACCAGTAAAAGTTTTCTTTCTGAATATAGATGTATTAAACTTGTCATTACCTTTAGTTACGAGTATATTTAAAAAGGAGCTTTAGCTTGGAGAGTCGTGTTCTTTTTCTATTGTGAAAGTGATGTTGTGATGATAGGAATTACAAAATTCTAAGAAGCGTTCAGCATCGTGGTCTTGTTTAAACAGAATAAAAGTGTCATCAACATATCTAGCTTAGAATAGGGGGCGATAGACTAAGGGGGACTCAGTGAGTATTCGCTCCTCCAGGGAGCACATGAAGATGTTGGCGAACGTAGGTCCAAGAGAAGAACCCATGGCCATGCCCTCTATTTGTCTGAAAAGCTTGGAATAAATGGTTACTGTGTCTTCTGCTTCTGAATTCCTGCCCTTGATCTGGATGAGAATATATATATATCTATATACTATATATATATATATGTGTGTGTGTGTGTGTGTGTGGTGTGTGTGTGTATATATATATATAGTATATATATATATATATATATATATATATATATATATATATCTATATATATATATATATATATATTACTTCTCCTCCAACTCACAATTGGACATCGCTAATCACTAAGATAACCAAATTAGAATGAAACTCAATGTCATCATATTCATTCCCATAACTCCATCACCCCAACAATGTCACCTATTACGTTAAAAGCCAATTATTTACTATTACGTTAAAAGCCAATTATTTATGTGATGTAATATTTTGCATCACTTTCACATAGTCACCTTCGATCGTGAACTGGAATATTCTCGCTGGGAAAAAAAAAAAATTGTTTTATATAAAAAAAGTCGATTTAAATGTTTCAGAAATTGACATTTAATATTTTAATCGGGCTTAGTTAAAACTTGTGGCTTTTATAAAATGAGTTATATGTAAGTGTGTCTTGTTAGGCCTTCAGTATAGTTGATTTTTGTATCTGCTAAATCTGTTTTTATTATTTTCCTTGTTAATATGTCTCTCTCTCTCTCTCTCTCTCTCTCTCTCTCTCTCTCTCTCTCTTTGTATATGTATATATAATTATATATATATATATATATATATATATATATATATATATATATATATATATATATATATATGTGTGTGTGTGTGTGTGTGTGTATATATATAATATATATATATTATATATATATAAATTATATATATATATATATATATATATATATATATATATTATATATATCTATATATATATATATATATCTATTTATGTACCATGTATATATGTTGTATTAGAAATTGAAGTCGATAATAATAATAATAATAATAATAATAATTAATAAATAATAATAATAAAATATACTTTATTAAGTACATGGCTACTTCAGCAGCATTACACTTGTAGAGATTCTTCTCTATTTTCCGAATAGCGGCTTTTTCCACGGGTGCTACTTAGACAACGCTAGTAGAGTCGCCTATGGAGGTCATGATCAAATACAGAGTCAAAATTGGTGTATATATTTGAATTTTACAGATAAACTATGATACCATAGTTATCAAAGTCATTAACGATATATATATATATATATATATATATTATATATATATATATATATATATATATATATATGTCTCTCTCTCTCTCTCTCTCTCTTTCTTAAAGCAAGCGAGCTCCATCTCCCGGGATGTGATCATCCAAAACACGAAGATCATCGGGAAGGCCCCTGATGCCCGTCGTTTATGCCTGCTGTAGGCGCTTCTCATCCAGCAAGTAAAACCTACACTAAATACGACGCAGGAAGGATTTCACCACCCTACGTGTATGAGAAGACCTGCCACCAACAATAACACCACCAAGCACGACAACTCCACGGAAGACGACGCCCCTGAACAAGATACTCCCGCAGCCAATCATAATCAAGTTAGCCGTGACGTCCCGCAGCCTAGCGAAAACGCCCATCGACGTAACCGCGCCGCTAAGGAGGTCTAGGCGGCTGCAGGACTTACAGTATCGCAACCATCAACGCATGGAAAGTGGCTTGAGACCCATTCAAGCACCAATGAAAACGAAGACCTACCGCCACCACCAATAGTAGATCAGCATGGGGCAGACCCCTGCTGTCAACTCCAATATAACGAAGGACGTCACCGCTTTCAAGATCGTCCACCCTCATCTTCCCAGCCCGAGGATGTCTGGCAGCTCCAGACGAAAGCTCGCTTGCTTCAAGAAAGAGAGAGAGAGAGAGAGAGAGAGAGACATATATATATATATATATATATCTATCTTATCATATATATATATATATAGATTATATATTCTTAATATATATATATCGTTAATTGACTTTGATAACTATGTATCATAGTTTTCTGTAAATCCAAATATATACACCAATTTTGACTCTGTACTTGATCATGACCTCCATAGGCACTCTATTAGCCTGTCTAAGTACCACGGAAAAAGCCACTATTTAGAAAATAGAGAAGAATCTC
>NC_087208.1:42489142-42501642 GCF_015104395.2 Macrobrachium nipponense | reverse complement strand
TGCTTGTGTATATTATTATTATTATTATTATTATTATTATTATTATTATTATTATTATTATTATTATCATATTCACGCGTCATTTCTCATCCTCCAATGGTACAGTAGTATATAAACGTAAACAACCCGTTCGAGTGACGTAAGCCCCGCCCACATTCGCCAAGTTGAACTCTCCAGCCGAATTTTTGCGGCCATTTAAATTTACGTTTTCTCTTAACCACCTCGAAAGGAGTTTCCAAATCCCTCTCATTAGGCGCAAAAGAAAAGCTTTTGAAGCAATTAGAGGTCCAATTACTCTAACAACCGCGGCAGCTGCTCTTAGCGTGGAAGAATAAAACCCTATTTTTTGCCGGATGAGTATAATTACTCCTTCAGTGAACTTCGCAGGAAATAAATTCAGCATTAATCTACTTAAAGGGCTTTTAAAGTTTTACGGAACGGAACGGTTATGACACGAGGTGTTTCTTATGGATATTAAAAAAGGTCGATCTGGCCTTTATGGGAATTATTCTTGCAACGAGTTGAAAATGGTCTGTATATTATTTTGTTATTTATTTATTTTTATTTATTTATCTTGAATGAAGGTCACACCACCGTTCTGCCATAAGGGACTTCTTTCCTTAATAATAATAAATGTAATAATAATAATAATAATAAAATAATAATAATAATAATAATAAATACTACGCAGGAAGAATTTCTCCTCTCTACGAGTATGAGAAAACCTGCCACCAACAATGACACCACCGAGCACGACAACTCCACGGAAGACAACGCCCCCGAACGAGATACTCCTGCAGCCAACCATAATTAAGTTAGCCGTGACGTCCCGCAGCGTAGCGAAACGCCCATCAACGTAACCGCGCCGCTAAGGAGGTCAGGGCGGCTGCATGACTTAAAGCATCGCAACCATCAATGCGTGGAAAGTGGCTTGAGACCCGGTTCAAGCCACCAATGAAAACGAAGACTTACCGCCACCGCCAATAGTAGATCAGCATGGGGCAGACCCCTGCTGTCAACTCCAAAATATAAACGAGGACGGACACCGCTCCAAGATCAGTCCACCCTCAGCTTCCCAGCCCGAGGATGTCTGGGAGCTCCAGACGAAAGCTCGCTTGCTTCAAGAGAGAGAGAGAGAAGAGAGAGAGAGAGATAGAGAGAGAGAGAGAGAGAGACATATATATATATAATATATATATATATATATATATATATATATATATATATATATATATATATATATAGTATATATATATATATGTGTGTGTATATATATATATATATATATATATATATATATATATATATATATATATATATATATATATATATATAGTATATATCGTTAATGACTTTGATAACTATGGTATCATAGTTTATCTGTAAAATTCAAATATATACACCAATTTTGACTCTGTATTTGATCAGGACCTCCATAGGCGCTCTACTAGCCTGTCTAAGTAGCACACGGAAAAAGCCGCTATTCGGAAAATAGAGAAGAATCTCTACAAGCGTAACGCTGCTGAAGTAGCCATTACTTTTAATAAAGTATGCTTGAGAGAGGGTCTGCTTCCTAAGTACAATAATAATAATAATAATAATAATAATAATAATAATAATAATAATAATAATAATAATAATAATCCAATCATTGCTTCCAGTCAGTGTCTAAACACCCACAGGTTCCTTTTCCAGGCCCTGGTTTCTGTTGGTCCGCCAGGGTCCAGGGGTCCACAAAAGGCCTTTTACTCCCCTTCAAAATTTAATACCTAACAGACTGCAGTCTTAGGGTAAGGGCTTGGTGCTGGCATAAGGCCAACTTAATCCGAAGTAACAAAGCAATCTTGTAAGGTCTTAATAATTCTATTTTGCTAGTATTTCTTAGTCAGGAATTACTGGAATGTCATTTAAGGTCTTCATAATTCTCTTTTGCTCGCATTCCTGGTCAGGAATTACTGGAATAAGGTCAGGTAAGGTCTTAGTAATTTTCTTTTCCTTGTATTTCCTGGTCAGGAATTACTTGAATAAGGTAAGTTCAGGTCTTCATAGTTCGTTTTTGCTTGCATTCCTGACCAGGAATTACTGGAATAAGGTCATTTAAGGTCTTCATGATTCTCATTTGCTTGCATTCCTGATCAGGAATTACTGGAATAAGGTCATTTAATGTCTAAGTAATTCTCTTTTGCTTACATTCCTGGTCAGGAATTTCTGGAATAAGGTCAGTTCAGGTCATCATATTTCTCTTTTGCTTGCATTCCTGGTCAGGAATTGCTGGAATAAGAAGGTCAGTTCAAGTCTTAATAATTCTCTTTTGGTTCTATTTCCAGCTCAGGGATAACTGGAATAACTGGAAAGCAGTTATATTTTGAGGTCAGCTATTTCCTAAATTCGTTTTTCCAGACGTTGCTGTCATTTGCTGCATCACAGCTGATTTCACAGCTACTAAAATTTTCCGCTGGTTTAACATCGTCTTTCAATCCCTTTTTTTCCCTTTTCTTATTTTTTCGTCGCTTTCTGCCCCGAATATATTCCTTTCGATGTAATATGCAGTAAATTTTGTTTACCAGTTTTGGAATACATTTTTTTTTTCACCAGGTATGTCCAGTGGGTTACTCTGTATTCACTGGATTGTAAGCAATTCCTTTTAAGCAGTTTTATACCTTACTGTGTTCTTCTACCTGTGTTGCTTTACACCTTTCTGGGATGTTTTACACAGTTATGTAACTTTTTACACCTTTTTATGATGCTTTGCAAAGTCTTGTAACTTTTTACAACTTTTCGTGATGTTTCACATCTTCCTGTGACTTTTACAGCTTTGTGTCACTTTTACACCTTCCTCTGATATTTTACACTTTTCTGTGGTGTTTTAAACCTTCCTGTGGTCTTGTGCAACTACCTGTGACTTTTACATCTTCCTGTGATGTTTTACACCTTCCCGTAATGTTTAAACCTTCCTGTGATGTTTACAACCTTCCTGTAACGTTTTACACCTTCCTGTGATGGTTTACAACCTTCATGTGATGTTTTACACCTTCCTGTGATGGTTTACAACCTTCATGTGATGTTTTACACCTTCCTGTGATGGTTTACAACCTGCATGTGACGTTTTACACCTTCCTGTGATGGTTTACAACCTTCATGTGATGTTTTACACCTTCCTGTGATGGTTTACAACCTCCCTATGACATTTTACACCATTCTGAGATGTCTTGCACCTTCCTGTTATGTTTTACACTCTCCCATGACGTTTTACAACTTCCTGTGACTCTTACATCTTCCTGTTATGTTTTACAAACTCCCTGTGACTTTTCCACACCTCCCTGCGACGTCACAGGCTCTAAAACCTAGCCTTTTGAACGATTTAATTCCTCGCGAGAGAACCGACCGTGGCAACATCCTGTAACACGGAAAAGATCAGAGGAAATATTCCTCTATAAACACATTTAAAATTCCAATAACAGGAGATCAAGGCTGCTTTATTTACCACTCCACTTGAACGGATTTCACTGGCGACACAACTCTTACTGTTTCTGTAACCCAGAGTGGGGTGGTTTTCGAGAGGTTGTAAGTCTTCTTGCTAGGTCGTCAGAAACCAATGCCTGGTTGTCTTAGGTCCTAACGTGGGTGATGCTCATATGTGTGTACATGATTCTATAAGTGGTTTCTTTATTTGTAGGGGTGGGGTTGCTGGACCCATGCCTCTTTTACTTGGCCCTAGGTGATGGCTGGTATACTCGTATACAGAGTGAATCGACAGATGTTATCTCCTATTATTTTATGAGATTGAGAAAAATCTTGTGGAGGGATTTACTCTCTCTCTCTTTCTCTCTCTCTCTCTCTCTCTCTCTCTCTCTCTCTGTATAAGTATTCAATTAATGGAACTTATTCCATAAGGCTTATTATTCATCTCTCTCTCTCTCTCTCTCTTCTCTCTCTCTCATACGGTCTTTGAATTCTTCGTTCTCTCTCTCTCTCTCTCTCTCTCTCTCTCTCTCTCTCTCTCATACGGTCTTTGAATTCTTTCGCTCTCTCTCTCTCTCTCTCTCTCTCTCTCTCGCAGTATTTATTTAAGGAACTAATTCCATAAGGCTTCTCTCTCTCTCTCTCTCTCTCTCTCTCTCTCTCTCTCTCTCTCTATAATTTAATTAATGGAACTTATTCCATAAGCCTTATTTATTCATCTCTCTCTCTCTCTCTCTCTCTCTCTCTCTCCCTCTCTCTCTCTACTGGGAAAGACTACAATCCTTAAAATTATATAGTCTAGAAAGGAGAAGAGAACGCTACATGATAATTCAGGCATGGAAACAGATAGAAGGAATAACAGAAAATATCATGGAACTAAAAATATCAGAAAGAGCAAGCAGAGGTAGATTAATAGTGCCCAAAACTATACCAGGAAAAATAAGGAAAGCACACAGGACATTAATCCACTACGCACCAGCATCGATAATGCAGCGTCTATTCAATGCGTTGCCAGCTCATCTGAGGAATATATCAGGAGTGAGCGTAGATGTGTTTAAGAATAAGCTCGACAAATATCTAAACTGCATCCCAGACCATCCAAGATTGGAAGATGCAAAATATACCGGAAGATGTACTAGCAACTCTCTGGTAGACATTAGAGGCGCCTCACACTGAGGGACCTGGGGCAACCCGAACGAACTGTAAGGTCTGTAAGGTAAGGTAAGGTATTAGTATTTAATTATTGGAACTAATTCCATAAGGCTTATTATTAATCTCTCTCTCTCTCTCTCTCTCTCTCTCTCTCTCTCTCTCTCTCATTATTCCCCCCCCCACCCCCTTTATCATGAACGCCCCTTTTCCGTCATCCCATCTACTTGTTTTTTTTTTCTATTTTTAATCAATAACAAATCCCTCTTTGTTCTCTCGCGCTTATAACATGGAGAACATTTTTTTTATATCCTGAGAATCATTTGTTCAAAAAGTCCGATACCTCCTTCGACCCTTCACTTAATCACCACGAATATAAAAGGACTGGGATTACTTGGAGATTTTCTCTGGTAAATCGTTGTTTTTTTTATATTAAGAATACGTTTCGTTATTTTAGGAGATGTATGTCAATGCGTGAATGATTTTAGATCATATTTAGTTTTTATGTATTTTTCCTTATTTCATTATTATTGCAGAATTGTGAAATGCAGTAAGTCTTGAAGAATACAGATATTGCTTTTGTTTCAGTACTGATAGACGGTAACGTTTTTAATTATGAATGAATGAGAAGGGGAAAGGATATTATATGCATTAAGCTACAAATGTCCTTTAATATCCGATTGGCTTTACCTGGGAATTGATAAATTTTCATATATGTTGACCGAAGGGGAATTTGTTTTACTTTATAATAATTTCGTCCTCTCGTGGATTCGAACCAGAGGACAGAGGAGAAATCAGGACTTCATTGATAAAAATTCATATATGTACATACACACACACTATATATGTACATATATATATATATATATATATATTATATATATATATATATATATATATATATATATATATATATATATATATATATATATATACTATATATATATATATATATATATATATAGAGAGAGAGAGAGAGAGAGAGAGAGAGAGAGAGAGAGAGAGAGAGAGAGAGACATATTCATACATTCACACGCATACAATAATTTCTATCTTGATGAGAATATAATATATCCTGCTTAAAATTATTACAAAAATCATTAAGCTCCAATCTCTTGGAATAGATTATTTTTTAAATACTGAATTCATTTAATCATTCATGTAGGGGAATTATGTTCATCTTTTTTTTTTTTTTGTTAGATTTTCATTTGTCACTTAAACTCCAATAATTGGAGACGCAGCCGTCACAAATATAACTTATGAACGATGTGTAATTGTTCAAAATGTCATCACAGTATGTCGTATACAAGGTGTCGCTAGTTGACAAATTTTTTTCCATTTAACGTTTTAATTTTTCGGCAGAAGCTAACCTTTCAAATTAGCATATTATGAATTGTTTTAGAGATATCCTCTGACACCTGGTGTTTTTCAGTGTTCAGATCAGAACAGTTTTATAAATACATAAAAATAGTTTCCATAATATTGTTTCTTTATAAATACCAGGTTTCACTCCCTTAATCAGAATTTTCTTTTAGCCAACTACATTTACGGATCTTTTTTTTTTTTTTTTTTTTTTTTTTACAAAATCTTTACCCCTTTTACAATTTTATCTCTAGCCTAATTTACATATGTAATATTACGACGTAAATGATGCATCTTATAGCAGTCCTCTCTCTCTCTCTCTCTCTCTCTCTCTCTCTCTCTCTCTCTCTCTCTCTCTTTCTCTCTCTCTCTAAGATCCCCATTGTTAAGACGCCAGTTTTTATGAGCTTATCAATTAATTAACCGACCCTCTTCCTTAAGATACGTCCATCAAATGATTCTACCTCTCTGTCTTCTTTTTGTTGACAAGTAGTCTCTTACATGTTTGTTTTGATTAATTAAGTGTAACACTTCTTAGAGCATAAGGGAATAATGAATGATAGAATCATTTCCCTGTAGTGTATAAATACGTTTTGGATTTATGCGTTCAAGTGTGAGTGTGTATCCGTTTACTTGATGAGACTCGGTGCTAGTTCTACAACTGTAAACATCTTGCTATGTATTTGAGTTAAATACTAGTAATAAATTCTTCGGTATATAATGATATCTTATACCTTTAAGTCTCATGAAGGTTATATGGGCTAAATATTTCAATATTAATTCATGTTGATTGATCAAAAATCTCTAATATACGATCAAACTTATCGATATAAATTTGTGGTAAATATCTCAAAACAAATGTCAGGTTACACAATAGATTTTCGGGCATTCCCATTGGCTACTATCGATCCCAACAGCCAATAGGATTAAAGTCAGGTTACACAATAGATTTTCGAGGATTCCTATTGGCTTAATATCGGTCCCAACAGCCAATAGGATTGAATAAAGGTTACACAATAGATTTTTTACCCTTCCCATTGGCTTAATATTGATCCAAGCAAACAATAGGAATGAAGCCAGGTTACACAATAGATTTTCGAGGATTCCCATTGGCTACTATCGATCCCAACAGCCAATAGGATTCAGGTTACACAATTGATTTTCGACACTTCCCATTGGTTTAATATCGATCCAAACAACCAATAGAAATGAAGTCAGGTTACACAATAGATTTTCGAGGTTTTCCTTAGACTCAATATCGATCCCAACAGCCAATAGGATTGAAGAAAGGTTAAACAATAGATTTTCGACGCTTCCCATTGGCTACTATCTATCCCAACATCCAATAGGATTTAGGTTACACAGTAGATTTTCGACGCTTCCCATTGGCTACTATCGATCCCAACAGCCAATAGGATTCAGGTTATGTAATAGATTTGGACACTTCCCATTGGCTACTATCGATCCCAACACCCAATAGGATTCAGGTTACACAACAGATTTAGGACGCTTCCCATTGGGTACTATTGATCCCAACAGCCAATAGGATTGAAGTCAGGTTACACAACAACAAACAACAATGCCCTTAGCATAGGAGGAAGCCACTTTAAGTAATTGGGGTAATCTAGGATATTATGCCGAGCCTTCTGTCCCCGAAACTTCCCATCGACTTTGGAGGACAACTTCCTGGATGGACGTCGTTTCGTTCTGTTAGCTCGTAATTACTCTGAGGAGTTCTGTTCCGGAGAATGTGCAGATATATATATATTTTGCCTGTGCTGAGATATGTTGGCATTTTGCTTTTAAAATGAACTGGGAAATAACACACACACACATACACACACACACACACACACACATACACTCGAGTATAAACAGTTGACCTATCCAGCAATCTATCAACAGAGAGAGAGAGAGAGAGAGAGAGAGAGATAAATGGTTAATTCATCTGCTAACCGCTGTATCCAAATCAAAAGGGATAGGGTAGAATCCTATGCAAAGCAAAATAATTTATGGACTATATATATATGTATATATATATCTATATATATATATATATATATATATATATATATATATATATATATATATATATATATATATATAGATATATATATATATATATATATATATATATATATATATAATACACAATCTTTATCAAACCCTCTCCACTCGCAGCATATTGTTTCTCCGCAAACTAACCCAAACTTTATACGAACCTTTTTGCATCCGAAAGTTTGCAACAACAACGTGGGGAAGCCTCACCCAATATTTTATTAACTCAGAAATAACGGCGGAAATATGAAAGCTTTATTTCTCCATTTTTGGAATATGAAGTTTTTTTTTTTTTTTTTTTAGGGGGGCGGTGGTTGTGTGTGTGTGGGGGGGGGGGGGCTGCAGGGGGGCACGTTCCTCCCGGCATTCTTGCAAGCGGTTGAGGAATTTGCGAATATGAAGAATATACGGAATTGAAACGGTTTTGGACTGATAGAATCCTTAGAAACCAAGAATATTTAAATGATTTTTAAATGTCTTTTTTTATTGGCCAGATGGAATCCTTAAAATAATATTTAAATTATTTTAATTTAACTTCTAATTTCTCATAAGTATTTATTAAATACCTTTCTTTTCACTGTTTTACTTTCCCTTAAATATCTTAGCGACGAATATCTTTGTTTTCTTTATTTTTTCTTTTATTTTCTTTCTTTCTCCAAATATCCAGCTGAAAACCCCTTTTGGACCCAGAGTCAACAGTATATAAACAGAGAGAGAGAGAGAGAGAGAGAAGAGAGAGAGAGAGAGAGAGAGAGAGAGCCGTAAAACCTTCACAATTTTTGTTGTGGACGTTTTTGTAAATAGATTAATAAATTCTCATAGACGGAACTAGATTAAGCCGTATTTATCAAATTCGTAGGCTTTATTTGACTGGGAAATTATGCTATGCATTGCACAAGCCATCACCTGAGTTAGATATACAGGGTGCCCATAAAGTCCCACTACCATTACAAGTATTAATTGCTCAGAATGGTACTGGGACTTTATGGACACCCTGTACAGTAGCTATTCAGTACAAAATGATCACTTTGCGATTAAATCGTTTAATGGGTTGCTATTCCTGATAGGATTATGTTATGTGCCATGGAGTTTTGTATATAGCATTTTTTTAAATATAATAATTTTAGTTCAAACCCTTACTTTCATTGGAATAATTGGATTTAAGTTATCTTTAAAACTTATGACCACCGTGTATGTATTAAATAATAAACTTCAACTCTCCATCAATGGGAAATAAGTCTCCATATGGATCTTAATTGTCTGTATTGAAGGGTCAGAGATGTGTATTTCTGGTGATAGAAGTTCACTCTCGACGTGGTTCGGAAGTCACATAAAGCCTTTGGTCCCGTTGCTGAATAACCACTGGTTCCATGCAACGTAAAAACACCATACAAAAAAAACAATTATCTCTATGGATCTTAAAATTACTGCATTAGAGAATAAATATACAGGACAACAATGCCATTAGAAAAAAAATTATATATAACCAAATAAGTAAAACTATGAAGGTTGGTGAATTCCATACGATTCGACGGATCGAAAATAAAAATGACAAGGATAAATACTGGCAGAAAAGAAGAGAGAGAGAGAGAGAGAGAGAGAGAGGCGACACTAGACAGGGATGGGATCTCAGGTCAATCAAAGTGAGAGGTCATCGTGCATGATTGAATTGGTTTAACTAAGTGTGCGAGGGATTGGAAAGTGCTGTTGATGATTTTTGTGCTTATTATTTTTGAAGGTTCATGATACACTTGAAGTTTCCACGTTGTTTTCTGCAGTAGAGCAAAAATCTTCTATATCATATATGTATATGTATGCATATAATATTATATATATATATATATATATATATATATATATATATATATATATATATATATATATATATATATGTATATATATATATATATATATATATATATATATATATATATATATATATATATATATATATATATATATATATATAATCTTATACGGTCACCTTTCTTTACCAGATACATGTGCAATTTTTGTAATAGCCACAGTGCCCTCTTACCTGCTATATAGATATATATATATATATATATATATATATATATATATATATATATATATATATATATATATACCACAGTCATTTTGTTTATGTATAATCTTGTTTATTCAAAAGGGAACTGTCATTTCGAATAAACAGGATTATACACACACACACACACACACACACACACACATATATATATATATATATATATATATATATATATATATATATATATATATGTATATATGTATATATATATATATATATATATATATATATATATATATATATATATATATATATATATATATATTATATATGCAGAAGCCAGGTACTATGTCGTACCTCTAAGTAAATGGTGATACAATCCACAATGAAGTAAAATCCTCTTGTAGTTTATAATATATATTCTTGTACAGGATTAAAGCTTTCGACCATCACCTGTGGTCTTGTTCACATTTTAGTGAACAAGACCACAGGTGATTGTCGAAAGCTTTAATCCTGTACAAGAATATACATTATAAACTACAAGAGGATTTTACTTCATTGTGGATTGTATCCCCATATATATATATATATATATATATATATATATATATATATATATTATATATATATATATATATATATAATATATATATATATATATATATATATTTGATGGGTGCGACGCCAAGGGGAGGGAGGTATCGTTTTTAATTATGCGAATGTCGTACACTTGTTTTTGTAAGATTTTTAGCTTTCCACTTGATTGTTTCATTCTCTGCTCGACGCAAGCGGTGATCGAAATTGTCATACAGACACGCAAAGTCATAAGCTGGAGTTACAGGCACTTGGAGACGTAATCACTATTGTTCAGTTGTGTATAACGCTTCTATATGTACAGTGTACTTAACTGCACAATATTTTAATCGTAGATAGGTTATATTGAGTATGCCTCACCGTCAGATAACCAGACAGGAACATAGCATAGGAACTGAGTTTCTTCTTTCTGCAGATCCAGTCTTCTAGATTATGCTAACAGAAGTAGCAGAAGGAAGACATCTTAATGTATCTGGACAAAAATCTATACATTTCACTCTCCAGTGTTTTTTGCTCTCTCTCTCTCTCTCTCTCTCTCTCTCTCTCTCTCTCTCTCTCTCTCTCTCTCTAATTGGCCTGCAATCCTGTAACGGCCAATAATTCGCCCTGGAGTGGGTAAACCCATTGTCTGTAACTAAAATAAACACTGTAAATGATTACTGTTTATTTACACACGAGTCTAACTAACAAGTTGTCCAGGATTCGAGCGTAGGAAACATGTTATTGAAGGGAGAGTAAATATTTAAACATTCAACTCCCATTAGTAGTTTTCAAATAAACACTCTCCTCTGTAGGTGCGGATGTATCTGTCAGAATGAGGTCGAATGCATGAAGTTTCGCTTACTTGGGGAGTGTTGTGTTGTTGTTGTTGTTATTCTGAATTAGAAGGATAAAAGAGTGAAACAAAACATTAGAAGGAAGAATCATAGAAGAAGGCTTTAGCATAGGAAAATCCTTCCGACAGAGCCAGCTGGATAAAAAGTTCAGTCAGAGAAGACGCACCAAGGCAACCAACCCTATACTTCATGGATAACAGTAGGTTTTATGAGACCAAACTTCCCCCACAAATAATAAAAGATCACAAATAGACCACTCACAAAAGACGAATGACTCCATATGGGAGACCAGAAGCCATCCGAGGACAGTTACGAGAATGGCTGTTCTATTCAGCAATCAGCGGCCTGTGGCCTCATATGTCACACGAAATGGGAGTCCTCATTCCCAGCATTCATTCATTAATTGGCGTGAAGGACTCACAGCTGTTCTATTTTGAGGGTGGCACTCTCTATTATGGCCCTTTTCATTTTCTACTGTCACTACTGTTTCTACTGGGAGTACTACTACTGTTAATAATAATAATAATAATAATAATAATAATAATAATAATAATAATAATAATAATAATAATAATAATAATAATAATTAATAATATAATAATAATATTAATAATAATAAAAATAATGATAATGTTAAGAAATTCACAGTTTCGTGAAAACAAATTGTTAAAAAATATCCACAATTATATATTAAAAATATATTTCTATATGAAGATATAGAACAAAGAATTTCGAACACCTGAATGGTGTTCCTCATCAGTGTAACGTTACACAGATGAGGAACACTGTTCAGGTGTTCGAAAGTCTTTGTTCTATATTTTTACATAGAAATATATTTTTGATATATAATTGCGCATATTGTTTAAAAATAATGATAATAATGTTATGGTAAAAAAAGACACCCTCTTTTAGGCAAATACTGTTACAGACAATGGCAGAATTAAGCGAGTTGATATTATATATTGTATTTTTTATTGTAAGAAAAATAGAAAAATAATAACAATAATACTATAAGAACGGCTTCAAAT
>NC_087208.1:42479142-42481642 GCF_015104395.2 Macrobrachium nipponense | reverse complement strand
TATATATATATATATATATATATATATATATAGATATATATGGTATATATTTATAATAATAAATTATTATATTAATTTATATATTATACTTTTATTACATATTACACACACACACACACACACACACACACACACACACACACACACACACACCACATATATATATATATATATATATATATATATATATATATATATATATAGTGTGTGTGTGTATATATATATAATATATATATATATATATATATATATATATATCATATATATATATATGAATGAAACAAAGAAATCATTGTGCTTATTGCGAATAATGTTAACAATATTACTGTTGTATTCAAACCTCCACGAAAAACAAAGCTTAATTCTGCAACAATGGGAAAATTAAATCGAGCGCAATAAAATGAAATAAATAATTCACTTGAATAGAGAAGTGTATGAAATACATTTGCAATTTATCAAGCAGAAGGGGGTGGTGGCGGGCGGGGGGCCGGGGAATTTCTGCTTTTTTCTGCAAATGTAGTCAAAGAAAATATAATAAAAAAAAAAATTAAAAAAAAAAATAAAGTTAGAATGGCCCTTGTTTTATACTGAAGTAAGTTATATTCAAAATATTAATAAAAGCTACATAATCAGATTATAAGACGATGAAATGTATAGATATGAAATCATTCTAATTTCTGATTGTGCAGATTAACATTGGTGATATATTTTTGTATATGTGTATGTATATACACATACATTCCCACTTTAACAGAGATCTTCTATTAGAAGTCTTCACCAAGGGATGTAACATACTTGACGGAAAAGTTCCTTCTTTCTGCAGATGCGGTCTTCTAGATTATTCCAACAGAATTACCAGAATGAAGATATCTGTAAGAACAGATCTAGATATCCGACGATTTGCCCGCTTTGACAGAGATCTTCTTTTAGAAGACTTCATCAAAGAACATAGCATACTTGAAGGAAAAGTTCCTTCTTTCTGCAGAACCGGTCTTCTAGATTATTCCAACATAATTACCAGAAGGAAGAGATCTGCAAAAATATATCTAGATATCCGACTATTTGCCCGCTTTGACAGAGATCTTCTATTAGAAGTCTTCATCAAGGGACATAGCATACTTGAAGAAAAAGTTCCTTCTTTCTGCAGAGCCAGCCTTCTAGATTATTCCAACAAAATTACCTGAAGGAAGATATCTGTAAGAATAGATCTAGATATCCGACTATTTGCCCGCTTTGACAGAGATGTTCTATTAGAAGTCTTCATCAAGGGACATACCATACTTGAAGAAAAAGTTCCTTCTTTCTGCAGAGCCGGTATTCTAGACTATTCCAACAACATTACCAGAAGGAAGATTTATGTAAGAATGTAAGAATAGGTCTAAATATCCGACTATTTGCCCGCCTCCGAATTACTCTCATCTGAGAGCTGGTTCTCCTGCCTCCGAGGAACTTCCTTCTTTCAACAGAGCCGGTCTTCTAGATTATTCCAACAGAATTACAAGGAGGGAGATATCTGTAAGAAAAGATCTAGATATCCGACTATTTGCCCGCTTTGACAGAGATCTTCTATTAGAAGTCTTCATAAAGGGACATAGCATAATTGTCGGAAAAGTTCCTTCTTTCTGCAGAGCCGGTCTTCTAGATTATTCCAACAGAATTACCAGAAGGGAGATACTGTAAGAATATATCTAGATATCTGACTATTTGCCCGCTTTGACAGAGATCTTCTATTAGAAGTCTTCATCAAGGGACATAGCTTACTTGAAGGAAAAGTTCCTTCTTTCTGCAGAGCTGGTCTTCTAGATTATTCCAACAGAATTACCAGAAGGAAGATATCTGCAAGAATAGATTTAGGTATCCGACTATTTGCCCGCCTTGACAGATTTCTTTTATTAGAAGTCTTCATCAAGGGACATAGCATACTCGAAGGAAAAGTTCCTTTTTTCTGTAGAGCCGGTCTTCTAGATTATTCCAACAGAATCATCTTCTGGTGTCCCTCTGGTATCCTTCTGGTGGCCTTCTGGTGACTCTCTCGGCCTGAGAGGTCATACGTTGGCTCTCGCTGGGTAAGAGTTCCTCTGCCAGACCAGGTAGTGGGGAAGATCCCTGGCCATTGGCTCTCATCCTGAGAGCTGGTCCTCCTGAGAGTTGTTCCTCCTGCCTCCGAATTACTGTTGGCTCTCTTTCTGAGAGTTTGTCCTCCTGCCTCTGAATTACTGTTTGCTGTCATCCTGAGAGCTGGTCCTCCTGCCTCCGAATTACTCTCATCTGAGTATATATATATAAGCAAATACCACAGGAAAATGATGGGCAGAAATCCAAGCGCTTTCGTCTTTTCAAAGATATGGATAATACCTTAGTAAAGACGAAAGCGCTTGGATTTCTGCCCATCATTTTCCTTTGGTATTTGCTTATATATATATGAAGGGAAAATTAAACACTCAAGACGAATTACTACTTAGTTGAATATTCTTTCTTTAATGGTTCCGATATTCGCATT
>NC_087208.1:42469142-42474142 GCF_015104395.2 Macrobrachium nipponense | reverse complement strand
TATTATTATTATTATTATTATTATTATTATTATTATTATTTGGTCTATCACAGTCCTATCGACTGGGTGGTATTCATAGTGTAAGGTTATTATTATTATCATTATATTATTACTATTATTATTATTATTATTATATTATTATTATTGTACTTAGGAAGCAGACCCTCTCTCAAGCATACTTTATTAAAAGTAATCGCGCGTCCTCCGATTCTGGTAATAAATGAGTTCCCATTACCGTGAAGAAGAGGAGGCCATTAAGAAATTATTTCTGATATTGTATCCCCGACTGACGACACCAAGAATATCGACCTAATCATATATTACCAGAATCGGAGGACGCGCGATCTTTTTATGAAAATAACCCCCTCTCCACAGGCACGAGAACCCCTGAAGCAGACGCATGTAGTGTACCAGTATACATGCCCAGTCCGCGAATGCAGCGGCGCCTACGTAGGTATGACTACCATGCGACTGTCGAAGAGACTCTCGTGCCACGCCCAAGAGGGGGCTATAAAGAATCACGCCCGCACCAAACATCACGAGGCCATCTCCCGAGATGTCATCATAAAGAACACGAAGATCATCGGGAAGGCCCTGATGCCCGTCGGTTGCGCCTGCTGGAGGCGCTACTCATCCAGCAAATAAAACCTAATCTGAATACGACGCAGGAAGAATTTCTCCTCCCTACGAGTATGAGAAGACCTGCCACCAACAATGACACCACCGATCATGACAACTCTATGGATGACAACGCCCGAACGAGGTACTCCTGCAGCCGATGGAAATCAAAGTAGCCGTGACGTCCCACAGCGTAGCGCAACGCCCATCAATGTTACAGCGCCGCTTAGGAGGTCCAGGCGGCTGCAGGATATGCTGCAACGCAACCATCGGCCCGAAGAAAGTGGCTTGAGACCTGGCTCAGGCAGCCAATGAAAACAAGACTCCACCGCCACCAGCCAATAGGAGACAAGCATGGGCCAGACCCCTGCTGTCAGCCACAGATATAAGGCGAGGACGGACACCGCACCAAGATCAGTCCACCCTCAGCTTCCCAGCCCGAGGATGTCTGGCAGCTCCAGACGAAAGCTCGCTTTAAGAAAGAGAGAGAGAGAGAGAGAGAGAAAATCGTTAATGACTTTGATGACTATGGTATCATAGTTTATCTGTAAAATTCAAATATATACACCTATTTTGACCCTGTATTTTACCATGACCTCTATAGGCGCTCTACTAGCCTGTTTAAGTAGCACGGAAAAAAGCCGCGCTATTCGCAAAACTAGAGAAGAATCTCTACAAGTGTAACGCTGCTGAAGTAGCCATTACTTTTAATAAAGATATTATTATTATTATTATTATTATTATTAGTTCAGAAGACGAACTGTATTCACATGATACAAGCCTACAGGGGTCATTAATTGAAATTCAAACTTCCAATGTTATTATCATTATTATTATCATTACTTTTATATATTAGTGAAAAACTCTCTATCACGAGAGATATATAATTTCTAAAGGGTCCACAATAATACAAAGTTTTAAAAGTCCGTGTATAATTTTGAAGACTTTACAGAAAGCTTCGATCCCTTGGCCCTGGGTTCATCTTCAGTCCAAATGAACAATAAGTTACAAGTACAGAGGTACGTCTCTTGTTTTTTAAATTTACCTCTGTACTTGTCGTAACTTATTGTTCATTTGGACTGAAGATGAACCCAGGGAACGGGATTCGAAAGCTTTCTGTAAAGTCTTCAAGATTATACACGGACTTTTTACACTTTGTATTATTGTGACCCTTTAGAAACATTATTATTATTGATTATTATTATTATTATTATTATTATTATTATTATTATTATTATTATTATATACAGAATTTGATGATTCCAATTGCACAACATCCTCAGGGAGATTGTTCCAGTCCAGTGTCCAATAATTCACATTCGTGTTGTAAAATTTCTGTCTTACTCTCATTCAAAATAAAATCACCAACAACACCCAGGTTTGAGAAGGGAAAATTGAATTTGTGATTACAGTGAATTCAATTATTGAGAATGTATTTGCTTGAGTTTAATGAATGATAATGTATTGACATAAAGCTAAAGATGATGTTTATAATTTTTTCGTTGCTACAAATCCAGTCAGCTAAGAGATAGATTTGTCAACAGATTGAATAATGTTCTATGCAAATGGGAATAATTGTTATTGATCTCTCTCTCTCTCTCTCTCTCTCTCTCTCTCTCTCTCTCTCTCTCTCTGTCAACACATTAGCAGAAAGATATAAGAGAGAATTTACCCCTAGAATTGATAATGAATATAATGATTACAGAAATAAGGGATGAAAATAGTGAATATTTATCAGACATAGATATTAATGAAGCTGATATTGTGCAGGCTATTAATGAAATAAAAAATGGATCAGCAGCTGGGCCTGATGGTGTCCCTACTATTTTGTTAAAGAAAGTAGTTCATTCTATAGCAAAGCCCCTTGCAATATTATTAAGGCAAAGTTTAGATACAGGCTAGATTTATGATTAATGTAGGACAACATGGTTTCGTACCTAGAAAAAGTACACAAACCCAACTGTTAGTCCAGTGTGAGAACATATATAAAAATATGAAAAACGGAAAAGAAACAGATGTGGTTTATCTAGACTTTGCAAAAAGCTTGACAAGGTAGACCATAATATATTAGCGAAAGAAAAATTAGAAAACATAATATAGTGGACAAAGTAGGAAGATGGATAAAAGAATTTTTACACAACAGAAAACAGATACTTATTGCATACGATGAGAAATCGGATGAAGCTAAGGTAATATCTGGTGTGCCACAAGGTACGGTGCTAGCTGCATTGCTGTTTGTTATTGTGATTGCAGACATAGACAGTAATGTGAAGGACTCGGTAGTGAGTAGTATCGCCGATGACACAAAAATAAGTAGAGAAATTACTTGTGATGAAGATAGGAACACGCTACAAAGAGACCTTAACAAAGTATATGAATGAGCAGAGGTAAATAGGATGATATTTAACTCTGATAAATTTGAATCAATAAATTATGGAGATAAAGAAGGAAAGCTATATGCATATAGGGGACCTAATAATGAGACAATCACAAAAAGGGAAGCAGTTAAAGACCTTGGTGTGATGTTGAATAAGAACATGTTATGCAATGATCAAATAGCAATTCTATTGGCAAAATCCAAAGCAAAAATGGTAATGTTGTTACGGCACTTCAAAACAAGAAAAGCTGAGCACATGATTATGCTTTATAAAACAAATGTTCGTAGTCCACTTGAATATTGCAATATGATACGGTACCACACCATCAAAAGGATATTGCACAAATTAGAGAGTGTACAAAGGTCCTTTACAGCTAAAATAGAATGGTTATGGATCTTGACTACTGGGAAAGACTACAATCCTTAAAATTATACAGTCTAGAAAGGAAAGAAGAGAACGCTACATGATAATTCAGGCATGGAAACAGATAGAAGGAATTGCTGAAAACATCATGGAGCTAAAAATATCAGAAAGAGCAAGCAGAGGTAGATTAATAGTGCCCAAAACTATACCGGGAAAAATAAGGAAAGCACACAGGACACTACGCACCAGCATCGATAATGCAGCGTCTATTCAATGCGTTGCCAGCTCATCTGTGGAATATATCAGGAGTGAGCGTAGATGTGTTTAAGAATAAGCTCGACAAATATCTAAGCTGCATCCCAGACCATCCAAGACTGGAAGATGCAAAATATACCGGAAGATGCACTAGCAACTCTCTGGTAGACATTAGAGCTGCCTCACACTGAGGGACCTGGGGCAACCCGAACAAGATGTAAGGTCTGAAAGTTCTCTCTCTCTCTCTCTCTCGTATAAAAATTTAGATGATGAAGGTCACTCCATAAAGTTTATTATTCACCTCTCTCTCTCTCTCTCTCTCTCTCTCTCTCTCTCTCTCTCTCTCTCTCTCTCTTCCATAATTTATAAGGACAGAAAAAAATGATTTTTTTGTTTATTAGAACCAAAATGGCTTGACTGAGGACATGAATGGCGACCATAGAAAAGAAAATAATAATAATAATAATAATAATAATAATAATAATAATAATAATAATAATAATAATAAGTTCGACATGATACCACACACATGGCTAATAGAATGCCTGAAATATTTAGGGGGCGGAGGAAAACACCTTCAGCTTCTCAAAAATACAATGGGCAACGAAATACTATACTTACAAGCTCTGGAATAAGACTAGCAGAGGTTAATATCAGGAGAGGGATCTTCCAGGGCGACTCACTGTCCCCACTACTCTTCGTAGTAGCCATGATTCCCATGACAAAAGTACTACAGAAGATGGATGACGGTACCATTTCAAGAAAAGAGGCAACAGAATCAACCATCTGATGTTCATGGACGACATCAAGCTGTATGGTAAGAGTATCAAGGAAATAGATACCCTAATCCAGACTGTAAGGATTGTATCTGGGGACATCAGGATGGAGTTTGGAATAGAAAAATGCGCCTTAGTCAACATACAAAAAGGCAAAGTAACGTGAACTGAAGGGATAAAGCTACCAGATGGGAGCAACATCAAACACATAGATGAGACAGGATACAAATACCTGGGAATAATGGAAGGAGGGGATATAAAACACCAAGAGAGAAGTGACCACGATCCAGGAAAGAATATATGCAGAGACTCAAGGCGATACTCAAGTCAAAACTCAACGCTGGAATTATGATAAAAGCCATAAACACATGGGCAGTGCCAGTAATTAGATACAGCGCAGGAATTGTGGAATAGACGAAGGCAGAACTCCGCAGCATAGATCAGAAAACCAGGAAACATATGACAATATGCAAAGCACTACACCCAAGAGCAAATACGGACAGACTATACATAACACGAAAGGAAGGAGGAGAGGGCTACTAGTAGTAGAGGACTTTGCGTCACATCGAGAACAGAGCACTGGGGCAATATCTGAAAACCAGTGAAGACG
>NC_087208.1:42459142-42464142 GCF_015104395.2 Macrobrachium nipponense | reverse complement strand
TTCAGCGTCATCTTATTAATATTACAGGAAAGACTCATCCTTCCTTAAATGACATTATTTCACATTTCTTTGCAGCTTGCGAAAGGTACGAAAGTGACGGGAAAGGTGTTGAAAGCGTGAAATGTAAAGCTTCACCTGTCAAGACATACAACTCCCTCTTCGTAAAGAGAGCTGCCAGCATGGCTGCGGAAGCAGTAACCTATGATAAAGACAAGGTCTTCGCCTCAATGTTCCTTGTGTTCTGCGGTTGGAAATACTGATAAATTTCACTTTATTCATAAGTGCCCTAATTTTCTTTCTCCTACAGATAAAGTGCATATTTTAAAATCTAGAAATGGATGTGTAAAATGCGACCAGTTTAACATGTTTTCGTAAGTGCCGTTTTAAATTCAAGAGACGCTGTTCAAATTGTAACAGCTGGCATATGACTTACCTGTGGATAGGAGTCCCGTCACCAGGCAGAAACTCTAACAATATTAATGACTGCAAATCCAAGGTGGAACTTCTCCTACTTGTCATGGTGATTCCATTTTCCCACCCACCTTTTCATTTAAAGTTGGGGGGGACTGTTTACAGAGGACTGAAGGACAGTGGTTCGCAGAGAAGCACGTTTGTCACTAAGAAATTGGCGGAGGAGAATAATCTTAAAATCATTAACTCTAAAGTAAAGCTAACGTTAATGGGTTTAATGGCAACAAGGAGTATTTTACTGAAATTGTTGAAGTTCCTGTTACGATCGGAGATAAACCTCCTTTAATTTATTGCTTGGTTGTACCAAACATTAATGTAGCATTGAAATTACCTCTGCTTGGTAGATTAGTTGAATAAATTTCAGGCACAAGGTGTTTAAACTAGCTGATCAATTCCTTCATAAATTTTGTTTCATGAAAATTGGTAATAAAGTTTCAGCTCATTTTAGGTACAGAACTTCGCTCTTGAATTGTACTTGCAGGTACAGATTAACAGTGTTTTTGGAGGAATAAATTCACGATGTTATACTGAATGTCATGCAGGTATTTTGCTGTCTGGTAGCATTGATTTAATGATTAAGAATATTGATAATTTAGCTGATACGAGAGTGCAAACCTCGGCTGTTAGTAACCCATTTGAGTGTAGTTCTGCTATTCATATCCAGAGTAGTTCCTTTTTGCTGAACTCTAAAGTTGATATTTTTGCCGATGATGACATTAATACTAACTTTGAGGTAAACTGTTCATTTTCTGTAATAAATGAAAAAGGTATGCTTATGGAGAAACCACTGCAACAGGCCACTGATCAACTTTTAGAGTCTGAATGTAATTATTACTTAAATTACGATCAGAATTTCTACAATGATGAAGTATGAACTTAAACAACCAGTTGGTCGAATTTACCATCAAAACCCTTCGTCGTAGGGAGTCTGATGGACGTATTATCGTTCCCTTGTTGTGGACTGGGAAAGTTTCCCATTTACTTTCAAGAATGAAATCTATCTAAGTTAATTAATTAAGGTCTAATCTCAAGAGACTTAAACGACATCCAGAACGTTTGCAGCTCGTTGACCAAACAATTAAGGAGCAATTGAAGGCAGGCATAATTGAACCCATTTATGATTTAGAGGTGTTTAAAAGTGAGAACCCTCAACATTCTTTTTTACCACACATGCCTATCTTTAAACTGGATAAGGATAGTACCAAATGTAGGATTGTATTTTTGTCCAACCTTAGGGATTCTTCTAATAGTATATCATTGTCACATAACCAGTGCATGTATTCAGGGCCTACGTTTAAACCCCCAAAAACTTGTTCCTCTTCTTTTTACAGCTTAGATTTGACCAAAAGTTACTCATATTTGACCTTAAGAAAGCCTTTAATATGTTATCCTTAACAGAAACTGATCAGTCTAAGTTGTTATTTTTTTGGTACAAAAATGTGAGTCAAGGTGATTTTTCCTTATTGGCTTTTAAGAATGTAAGATTACCTTTTGGCCTTAGATGTAGTCCTTTTTATTAATGATTTTCATTATATTACATACTTGTGTTACAACCTTCAGAGGATTCTCGAATAGCAGATTAAGAAATCTATCTATTCCATGATTTATAATGGACAATGGGGCTATTACTGCCAATACTTCAGAGGAGTTAGAGTGGTCGTATAAACAGCTTTCGAATATATTCAATCCCTATAAATTTGACGTTCAGCAGATTGTAACTAATGACTCAATTTTTTTTACAGGATGAAGTGGACCGCGAAGCCGAGGCAAGCTACGCCTTTACGTAATAAGTTGTTTGGTTTAAACTGGGACCGATGTTCCGACGAAATTTTCACTAAACCAATTTTTCTTGATCTCAATGCTAATACTAAAAGGTCTCTTTTACAAACAATTGCTTCACAGTTTGACCTGTTTGGTTTTAATATGCCATTGTTTAACCGCTGTAGATTGTTCATGCATAAATACAGCGTCAAAAGAATTTACATTGGGATCAAACCCTTTAACGCAAGAATTGCAGAGAGAATGGATTAATATTTGCAGGCAAACCAACAGAGCTCCTCCTTTAAAAATTGCTAGGTGTGTTGGTCCACGAGATGGCAGTTATGATATTTATATTTTTTCAGATGCAAGTAAGGACATATTTGGTTGTGTACTCTATTTACAGCATATTGAATCCAATCGCTTAAGCTTATACATGCCAAAAACCGACTTGTAAATAAGCAAACTCAAGAGTAAATCCATGCCCTCTCTGGAACTTAACGCAATACATTTAAGTGTTGAGTGTGCTCTTGATATTTACAAAGATTTGTCTGGATCTGCTTGCTTAAAACCCTTGCAGGTTAATAATATTTACGTATATACTGATTCGCTGTGTGCCTTACATTGGCTGAACTCTGCTGCTTTGAAATTGGACAAATTAATAAACATTCTCCATTTGTCGTAAACAGACTTCATAATATACAAAGAATGTGTGAAACTGTTCCTATAAAATTTTGCTTTATTTCAGGAAAAAACAATCCTGCGGACATAATCACCAGATGTGTGTCATACAACCAGTTGCAAAATTCTTGTTTTTTTTTCAGGACCAGATTTAAGTATAAATGAAGTTCCAGAATTGTCAACTACTATACCAGCATTTGAGATGCCCACTGAGGTTCAAGCAACTCCTTCCACAGCTCGGGTTATTGAAGTTGCTAACAATCTGATTGATATTAATAATTATTCCAATTTCAGGAAACTTGTATTGATTTTTCGCAGAATTTTCTTAGTGGTGCACAAGTGGAAGCTGGAAGCGAAAATTGCTTGCTCACCAGTCGCTAATTACTTGCCCAGGCTATAAATTACTTGTTAAACACTGAACAAAGGAAACATTATCCTGAGGTATATTCTTACCTACAGCATGGTCTTAATTCCAGAAAAAGACATTCCTCCTATTATAACGCAACTTAATTTATTTTTAGATTCACAGGGTCTTCTGAGAGTTAAGAGTAAATTCAAAAAATGGAATTATGGCTTAAGTGGAAATTACCCTTTATTATTGCACCCGAGACAGTCATTTGACCAAACTAATTATTTGGGATGCACACCTCAAATTATTACATTCAGGATGTATTCTGTATTAACAGAGCTCAGAAAGAATTTATTACATCCCTAAACATTTCTCAGTTGTGAAAAGGGCTCTTAAACAGTGTGTTCATTGTCGTTAGGTTTAATAATCGTTATATAAGGTTAAATCAGAACTTTTACAGAGACTTCAGAGCAGATCCTCCTACGCGGTCCTTTTTCTAACATTTATGGATTATTTAGGACCCTTCAATACGAAGGATGGAAAGGAGACCCGTAAGGTTTGGTTACTATGTATCACCTGTATCTTGGTCTAGGGCAGTTAACCTCAAAATTTGTAGGAGTTTGAATGTTGCAGAATTTTAAGAGCATTTCAGCTACACTGCTTTGAGTACGGGATTCCTCAACTTTGTATTAGTGATCTTGGAACTCAGTTGGTGGCAGGAGCTAATACCATAACTTCCTTCATTAGTGACCCTCAGACGCAATTATATTTTGAGGAAAATAATGTAAAACCTCTCTCCTTTCAGCAATATTTCAAAGGCTGCAGTCAATTGGGATCATTAGTAGAAGTCTGTGTAAAAATGGTAAAAAGATTAATGTTTGGAGCAATTAAGAATTTTGTATTGACGTTTGTAGACTTTGAATTTCTTGTCTGTAATATTTGTGCATCTCATTAACTCGACGACCTATAGCCTTCAAAGAAGCTGTTCGTGCTGAGACTGACCACGTGCCCGAACCAATAACGCCGGAAACAGCTCGTGCGAGGCTATGAATTGACTTCTCTAAACCTTATCCCTAATCTTCAACCTCTTTCAGTTGAAGATCCAGAATTTGACCATGATAATCCAGCTATTTCTCAGAATTACCTAAAGTTGTGTAAAATTAGGCAGGACATTAATAGAGACCTATCATATGAATTTTCTAGGTACTCTGATTCAACAAGCAGTTGACAGAAAGGGGCGGTATCGTCCCGTTACTCATAAATTACTAAAGGTTGGCGAGTTGTATTAATTAAGGAGGAACATACCAAAAGGAATAATTATTCCTCTAGGCATAATTCTAGAAGTTTTTAAGAATGATTTGGGTGAAGTTACCCATGCTGTTATTAAGAAGGGAAAAACAGGCCAGACATCAAGGTTGCATGTAAATAATATTATTCCAATACTAGAAAACACAGGAAGTACTAATTCAGCTACTCCTGATATTTGTAATTCTGTTACTTCGTCCTAAAGGCCCAAAAGAAATTCTGCTATATTAAGCCAAGAAAGGACAAGACAGATGCTTTAATCTTTATTCAGTATTTGTATTTTCTTGTATTTAATTTAATTTATTTTTACATTTCTTAATGTATTTTTTTCTTACAATTTTCCAGTTACTAGGTTTCAGGATGGAATTTTTCATTTCTGAAAAAATTCCATCTTCGCCCCTGGACTGTACAAGACATTTCATATTCTCACATGGCG
>NC_087208.1:42444142-42451642 GCF_015104395.2 Macrobrachium nipponense | reverse complement strand
TCTCTCTCTCTCTCTCTCTCTCTCTCTCTCTCAAAAGTAAATCTTTTATTTTTTATATAAAATGTGGTAGTAGATCGCCAATGGTAGTGTACAGTCACACATACACACACACACACACACTCTCTCTCTCTCTCTCTCTCTCTCTCTCTCTCTCTCTCGAATCTCCTCTCTCTCTCCTCTCTCTCTCTCAAGTGCAGGGAAGAGCAGAGTAAATAATGTTTCCCACCCATGTTCCCTGAGTCGAGTTTTGTCTAATTTAAAAAACTTTTTTTTCCCTTTTTTTAACTTGATTATCATAATTGTTTTATTTTTTCAGTTTTTCAAGATGTTATAATGACTGACTGCAGCTCGTCAGGAATTATTTTGTAGTAATTTTATATCTTCGTGAGGTTTTGTTAATCGTGTTTTGTTTTCTGAGGTTCAAGGCTAGAAGGGCTTTACTACACCTAATGTTTGCTTATAAGTTATTCATTATCTCTCTCTCTCTTTATATATAGCCATTAAAATATAATAATAATTTTTTTTTCACTTTTGAGCCAGGGTTTGTACAATATTATTATTATCTCTCTCTCTCTCTCTCTCTCTCTCTCTCTCTCTCTCTCTCTCTCTCTCTTACATAGTCACTAAGAATATAATAATCCTTTTTTTTCCAATTTTGAAGCCAGAGTTTGTTTAATATTATCTCTCTCTCTCTCTCTCTCTCTCTCTCTCTCTCTCTCCTCTCTCTCTGTCCAGAAAAAAAACGTCCCAAAATATCATTCCTCCTCTTTTCCAAATTCAAATCAGTAAAAAAAAAAGAAAAAAATAATTACTATTCACACTTTTGACTCAGAGCAGAAACACCCAATCTTTCCCAGATACACAACGTCTGTGTATCTCGCAGAATCTGTGTATCTTAACCAACAGTGTGGATGCACGTTCTGTATCTCGCAGAATCTGTGTATCGTAACCAATAGTGTGGACGCAAATTTGGACTATGGTCTTTCCCCTTGTTCCCGGTGTTGCATCATCTGTTTGCTAGAGTCCCAAGGGGGCGAGAGGTAAAGGCAAACATAATGAGGACCCCGAATTAATTTTCGTTTCTCAGAGGTTGGCTGCAAAAGATTTTAATTTCTTCTTTCTTATTCTTTGTTTATTTTCGTGTGATTTCGCTTTGCTTTTCACTGTTTTGTCGTGTTTTTTTGTTTTAATTATTATTATTATTATTATTATTATTATTATTATTATTACATTATTATTATTATTATTATTTTTATTTATTTTATTATATTTCTTATTATTATTATTATTATAATTTGAGTTAGTTATTAATATTCGTTTAAAAGTTCCTTTTGGACTGTATGAATAATAATAATAATAATAACAATTGTAAAATAATAAAAATTAATAATAATAAAATAACTAATAATATTGAAAATTTTAATAATAAATAAGTTATTTTCACCTAAATAATAATAATAATGCAATAAAAGTATATTATCATTAAGACATTTACCTTTTTAATAATAAATAATAATGATGATAATAATAATAATAATAAGTAATGTATTTTCAACTTATTATAATATATAAAAATATTTAATAATATCAATATTAATGACAATGAATTTTGATATTGATGATAATGATAATAATAATTATCCTTATTATTATTATTATTATAATTTTTTTATTTATTTTTGTTCTATCACAGTCCTCCAATGTTCGACTGGGTGGTATTTATAGTGTGGGGTTCCGGGTTTTGCATCCTGCCTCCTTAGGAGTTCATCACTTTTCTTACTATGTGCGCCGTTTCTAGGATGACACTCTTCTGCATGAGTCCTGGAGCTACTTCAGCCTCTAGTTTTTCTAGATTCTTTTTCAGGGATCTTGGGATCGTTTGCCTAGTGCTCCTATAATTATGGGTACAATTTCCACTGGCATATCCCATATCCTTCTATTTCTATTTTTCAGATCTTGATACTTATCCATTTTTTTTCCTCTCTTTCTCTTAACCATCTGGTGTCCCATGGTATTGCGACATCAATGAGTGATACTGTCTTCTTGATTTTGTCAATCAACGTTATGTCTGGTCTATTTGCACGTATCACCCTATCTGTTCTGATACCATAGTCCCAGAGGATCTTTGCCTGATCGTTTTCTATCACTCCCTCAGGTTGGTGCTAGTACCATTTATTACTGCAAGGTAGCTGATGTTTCTGCACAGGCTCCATTGGAGGGCTTTTGCCCACTGAATCATGCCTCTTTTTGTATGGTTCTGTGCAAGTGCCGGGCATTTCTCTTGCTATGTGGTTTATGGTTTCATTTTTCGTATTGCACTTCCATCATATGGGAGAGATGTTATTTCCGTCTATCGTTCTTTGAACATATCTGGTTTCTTAGGGCCTGAATCTTGTGCCGCTGTTATCATTCCTTCAGTTTCCTTCATTAGCTCTCCCCTCTGTAGCCATTGCCATGTGTCATCGCTGGATAGTTCTTTAGTCTGTCTCATGTATTGTCCGTGTTGTGTTCCAGTGCTATGTTCTGTCTGTCATTCTCCTGTGTCTGTATATTTCTGGGTCTTCGTCTACTTCTATTAGTCCTTCTTCCCATGCACTCTTGAGCCACTCGTCTTCACTGGTTTTCAGATATTGCCCCAGTGCTCTGTTCTCGATGTTGACGCAGTCCTCTATACTTAGTAGTCCTCTCCCTCCTTCCTTTCGTGTTATGTATAAGTCTGTCCGTATTTGCTCTTGGGTGTAGTGCTTTGTGTATTATCATATGTTTCCTGGTTTTCTGGTCTATGCTGCAGAGTTCTGCATTACTGGCTGTATCTGATTACTGCACTGCCCGATGTGTTTATGGCTTTTATCATATTTCCAGCGTTGAGTTTTGACTTGAGTATCGCCTTGAATCTCTGCATATATTCTTTCCTGATCGTGTTCTTCGTCTCTTGGTGTTTTATATCCCCTCCTTCCATTATTCCCAGGTATTTGTATCCTGTCTCATCTATGTGTTAATGTTGCTCCCAAACTGGTAGCTTTATCCCTTCAGTTCTCGTTACTTTGCCTTTTTGTATGTTGACTAAGGTGCATTTTTCTATTCCAAACTCCATCCTGATGTCCCCAGATACAATCCTTATAGTCTGGATTAGGATATCTATTTCCTTGATGCTCTTACCATACAGCTTGATGTCGTCCATGAACATCAGATGGTTGATTCTATTGCCTCTTTTCTTGAGTTGGTACCCAGCGTCCATCTTCTGTAGTACTTTTGTCATGGGAATCATGGCTACTACGAAGAGTAGTGGGGACAGTGAGTCGCCCTGGAAGATCCCTCTCCTGATATTAACCTCTGCTAGTCTTATTCAGTATTAGCTTGTAAGTATTGTATTTCAGTTGGGCATTGTATTTTTGAGGAAGCTGATGGTGTTTTCCTCTGCCCCATATATTTTCAGGCATTCTATTAGCCATGTGTGTGGTATCATGTCGAAGGCTTTCTTATAGTCTATCCATGTCATGCTTAGGTTGGTTTTCCTTCTTCTACTGTTCTTCATTACCATTTTGTCTATCAGAAGCTGGTCTGTTGTGCCCCTACATTCCTTCTGCAGCCTTTCTGTTGGTGGGGGTATGGTGTTTGTCTCCTCTAGGTAGTTGTATAGCTTTTTCACTGATGATAACCTTTGTTGTAACTTCCACATTATTGGTAGGCAGGTGATAGGACTGATAGTTACTGGCTATATTTCCCTTACTCTTGTCTTTTTGTACTAAGGATCTTCTTCCTGTGGTCATCCATTTGGGTGCATGGTGATTTGAGATACAATGCTGGAGTTGTTCTGCTATTCGTGGTTGTTCTGCTATTCGTGGGTGTAGGGCCTTGAAGTTTTTGAGCCAGTATCCATGGACTTCATCGGGACCTGGGGCTTTCCAGTTTGGCATTTCCTTTAGTGGTGTCTTACTGTGTCTGTCGTGATGTCTGTGAATCTTTGTTTTATTCTCCCTGTTTCTTCTTCTTTTACTTCCTGGAGCCATGTTGCATGTTTGTTGTGTGTACCAATTATTATTATTATTTTTTTTTATTTTTTTTTTTTTTTTTTTGTTTTTTTTTTTTTTTTTTGCTCTACTCAGTCCTCCAATTCGACTGGGTGGTATTTATAGTGTGGGGTTGTTCCGGGTTGCATCCTGCCTCCTTAGGAGGTCCATCACTTTTCTTACTATGTGTGCCGTTTCTAGGATCACACTCTTATGCATGAGTCCTGGAGCTACTTCAGCCTCTAGTTTTTCTAGATTCCTTTTCAGGGATCTTTGGATCGTGCCTAGTGCTCCTATGATTATGGGTACGATTTCCACTGGCATATCCCATATCCTTCTTATTTCTATTTTCAGATCTTGATACTTATCCATTTTTTCCCTCTCTTTCTCTTCAACTCTGGTGTCCCATGGTATTGTCGACATCAATGAGTGACTACTTTCTTCTTGACTTTCAATCAACGTCACGTCTGGTCTGTTTGCACGTATCACCCTATCCGTTCTGATACCATAGTCCCAGAGGATCTTTGCCTGATCGTTTTCTATCACTCCCTCAGGTTGGTGCTCGTACCACTTATTACTGCAAGGTAGCTGATGTTTCTTGCACAGGCTCCAGTGGAGGGCTTTTGCCACTCTGCACAATTGAATCATGCCTCTTTTTGTACTGGTTCTGTGCAAGTGCCGCGCATTCACTTGCTATGTGGTTTATGGTTTCATTTTTCGTATGCACTTCCTACATATGGGAGAGATGTTATTTCGTCTATAGTTCTTTGAACATATCTGGTCCTTAGGGCCTGATCTTGTTGCCGCTGTTTATCATTCCTTCAGTTTCCATCTTTAGCTCTCCCTTCTGTATCCATTGCCAATTGTTATCGCTTGCTAGTTCTTTAGTCTGTCTCATGTAATGTCCGTGCATTGGTTTGTTGTGCCAGTCCTGCTGTTCTGTCTGTCTTTCTCCTGTGTCTGTATATTTCTGGGTCTTCGTCTACTTCTATTAGTCCTTCTTCCCATGCACTCTTTCTTAGCCACTCGTCTTCACTGGTTTTCAGATATTGCCCCAGTGCTCTATTATTATTATTATTATTATTATTATTATTATTATTATTATTATTATTATTATTATTATTATTATTTTATTATTATTATTATTATAACAATATATTTAAAGCTACAATAATAGCACATTTTCAAAACTGAAATAAGTATCTAGGTACAAACACAGAAAAATAAACGATGCTCAAAAAATCCCCAAAAGGTTACTCGATCTTCTCGAGAAATATTGACCCAAGAAGGCCGAGGGATAAATGCAGTAACGCCACTGGTGCTGACACTTTGATAGTCAGTTCCACCAAGGAGATTAATGGCCAGAGCTAAAAATTATTTGGGAGGTAGGAAAATTGATAAATGGGTCTGAATTGACACAGTGGATTATGATGATAACTTATGATGGTGTAGAATATAGTGCAAAGTGAGAAGGAGACGACGTACGATGTATTTCGAATCTTTTTTTGCGAATTTTGGTGAATTTTGCATTCAATGGATTTTATTTTATGGAATTATATGGATTTAATCGTTATATTAGATCCTCCTTCATAGCCGGGAACCAAATTCCCGAAATGTAACCAAGTACTGGGACCTTCGCTGAAAACATAATTTAATTATGTTTCCCACACCTAAATTACATTCAGGATACTTTGAACTAACCTAACCTAACCTAAATTGTCAGTAGGATATTTCTTAGAACTAACCTAACCTGGCCCTACTTAGCCTAACTTAGGGGCATGGCAAAAAAATATTATAAACAGGATACCTCTTTGAATTAACCCAAGTTAAGCTAACTCAACCTAAATTAACCCAACCCAACCAAACCTAACTTAACCTAACCTAACATAGGGGTCATGCAAAATTATCAATAGGATACCTCTTTCAATTAACCTAACCTAACCTAGGGACAGGGCCAAATTATCAATAATCACCTCTCGAATTAACCTAACCTAACCTAACCCAACTCAACTTAACCTAACTTAGCGGCATGACAAAATTATCGATAGGATGGATACCTCTTTGAATTAACCTATTAGCAACCAGGGAAAGACACTGATGTACTTAAAGGAAACACGATTTAGGAATAGATGTCTTCACAAACAGTCTAAGATAATATTTCGTTTCTTATGAGAAAAAATAATATGAATATTTTTTTAATATAGAAACTGACGGGATTATAAATTTGAGTTAGATTTCCTCATAAAAAGTTTATTAATATATTTCGTTTCTTCTATATGAAAGAAAATATGACTATTTTCTTAATATGAGAACTCATAGGATTTCATTTTGTTTCAATTGGTTTCTTCATAAACATTCTAAATGTTGAGGTAACTGCAGAAGTTTCAGAATATATGCCCTTCGTATGTGACAAGAGAGACAGATTGAAAAAGCAATATTGCTATGAAATGGACGATAAAATGAAAGGGAGATAATTGAAAATAACGAAGGAAATGTGAAATATTACCCAGACGATCTTACACTGCCGTTTGGAAGCTGGAGAATTGGTATAAGTTATAGCACATATGGCCCAAATATATGACGAGAGAGAGACACATTTGATAAAAGGATATTGACGAAACGGAAAACGAAGGAATATGAAGATAGATAATTGAGGATGCAAAAAAAAAAAAATTAATAAATAAAAAATGAAAATGTGAATTATTACACGGAAGAAAGAGATTGCCATTCTGGAACTGGAAAATAGGAGGAAAAGCCTTTCTAAAACAAATTTGCCTGCAAAAGGCCTTCTGGAAAATTTAATCCCAAAACTCATCATGGAAATATTACCAGTGCTTGAAAAAGTCAGCGGAGAAGATTTTGCATTTCCAGTGGCGATAGAAAATGAAGTTAAAAAGAAAGTGATGTGATAACATTCGACAGTTTTGAGCCAATTACCTTGGGACAACATGTTTCAGAATTATCTACAAAGCTTTGAGAGAAATTGGTTGACAGATTTTTGTTGGCAGAGGACTCGTGGAAAAAGGTTATTAGGATTGGCCGATAGAAAGGGTATATATATATATATATATATATATATATATATATATATATATATATATATATATATATATATATATATATATAAAGAAGATTGATACTACTTAAAACGAACAAATCTGTGGGTAATTTTGTTTTGTTTTGCTGACAATATTGAAGGAACCTTAAATGTAGTTTAAGATTCCTACAATATTGTCAGCTAACTAAAATGACCCTCATATTTGTTATATATTTATATATATATATATATATATATATATATATATATATATATATATATATATATAGCTTGTTTTTGTTTATAACTCATCTCTCCATTCATTCTCATATTAACTCCCACCTTCCAGCAATGAAGAGCATCGGACATCTAGAATAGGTAATAATCCCTTATTCAACAAATCCTTCCCCATTGATGAATCTAATAAGATTCTCTATTCAAGACTAAATTGAT
>NC_087208.1:42429142-42439142 GCF_015104395.2 Macrobrachium nipponense | reverse complement strand
CTCTCTCTCTCTCTCTCTCTCTCACAAGTAAATCTTTATTTAGTTTTTATATAACATGTGGTAGTAGATTGTCAATGCTTGTGTGTACATTCACACACGCTCTCTCTCTCTCTCTCTCTCTCTCTCTCGATCGCTCTCGATCGATCGATCGAAGTGGTAGGGAAGAGCAGAGTAAATATTCTGTTTCCTGAGTTACGTTTTGTCTAATTTTAACTTTTTTCCCCTTTTTTAACTTATCATAATTGTTTTATTTTTTCAGTTTTTCAAGATGTTATAATGACTGACTGCAGCTCGTCAGGAATTATTTTGTAATAATTTTATATCTTCGTGAGGTTTTGTTAATCGTGTTTTGTTTTCTGAGGTTCCAGTCCAGCAGGGCTTTACTAAACCAAATGTTTGCTTATAAGTTATTCATTCTCTCTCTCTCTCTCTCTCTCTCTCTCTCTCTCTCTCTCTCTCTCTCTCTCTCTCTCTCTCTCTCTCTTTTACATAGCCACTAAGAATATAATAATCCTTTTTTTTCACTTTAAAGTCAGAGTTTGTGCAATAAATATCTCTCTCTCTCGTCTCTCTCTCTCTCTTTTACATATCCACAAAAATATGACATCCTTTTTTTCACTTTTAATCGAGTTTTTGCAATATTCCTCTTTCGCTCTCTCTCATCTCTCATCTCTCTCCTCTCTCTCTGCCCTCCTCTCTCTCTCTCTCTCTCCTCCTCCTCTCTCTCTTCCTTCTCTCTCTACATAGCCCCTAAGAATACAATAATCCTTTTTTTTCAGTTTTGAAGCCAGGGTTTGTACAGTATTATCTCTCTCTCTTTCTCTCTCTCTCTCCTCGTCTTCTCTCTTCTCTCTTCTCTCCTTTATTCTTTTTCTCCTTACCACCTCTCCTCTCTCATCTCTCTCTCCTTTCTTTCTTCCTCTCTCTCTCTCTCTCCTACTCATTCCTTCTCTATTCTCTCTCTCTCTCCCTCCCTTCTCTCTCTCTCTCTCTCCTACCAGAAAGAAAAACGTTTCCTAAAATATAATTATCCTCTCTTTTCCGAATTCAAATCAGTAAGAAAAAAGAAAAAAAATAATTACTATTCACACTTTTGACCCAGAGCAGAAACACCCAAATCTTTCCCAGCAACCCAACGTCTGTGTATCTTGCAGAATCTGTGTATCTTAACCAACACAGTGTGGACGCAAATTTGGGACTCTGGTCTTTGACCTTCCCAGTGTTGCATCATCTGCTGCTAAGAGTCCCAAGGGGGCAAGAGGCAAAGCCAAACGTAATTAGGACCCGAATTAATTTTCGTTTCTCGAGGTTGGATGCTAAAGAAGATTTTAATTTCTTCTTTTTTTATTTCTTTGTTTTATTTTCGTGAGATTTCGCTTGGTTTCCACTGTTTGTCGTGTTTTATGTTTTATTATTATTATTATTATTATTATTATTATTATTATTATTATTATTATTATTATTATTATTATTATTATTATATTATTTCTTGGGAGTAGACCCTCTTTTAAACAAGTCTTGTTGAAAAGGATTGCTGCATCATCTCCATTAATTTGTATAGAGTCTTCTCTATTTTCCTTATTAAGGATTCTCAATGTTGCTGAAACTGGCAAGCACGTGCCAAAGGGATCGTCAAATCCATGTAGTCCCCATATTGAATTATCTTTATTACTGCTATATACATATATTACTGTTACAAGTTTCTCTCTCTCTCTCTCTCTCTCTCTCTGACGTTTCGCCCAGATCTGCCAGGGCATGGTCACAGCGATGATTGCTGGAGGACTGAATCTTAGTGGTTGTTGTTGTTTAAGATTAAGCTGGCCTTGTGCCAGCACGGGCTCTTGCTCACAGAGCAGCCCGTAACAATCTTAGTGGTGAGTCCTTCGCTATATATCATGTCGTGCGGGCTCACGGATGCTCCTGCAGGACCCGGAGGGTGCTCGACTTTTTCATTGGCTGGCAGCCAGGCGTCGGAAACTCTCGAGGCGCGTTGATCATCGCTGTGACTATGCCCTGGCAGATCTGGGCGAAACGTCAGAGAGAGAGAGAGAGAGAGAGAGAGAGAGAGAGAGAGAGACTTGTAACAGTAATATATGTATATAGCAGTAATAAAGATCATTCAATATGACTACACTGGAATTGACGATCCCCTTTGGCACGTTGCTTGCCAGTTTCAGCAACATTGAGAAATCCTTAATAAGGAAAATAGAGAAGACTCTATACAAAATTAATGGAGCTGATGCAGCAATCCTTTTCAACAAGACTTATTATTTTTATTATTATTATTATTATTATTTATTAATGTATTTCGGAGTTATAAGAATAATAATGTATTTTTAAAAGTTAATTGAATAAATTCGTACTTTTGGACTGATGATAATAATAATAATAATAATAATAATAATAATAATAATAATAATAGATCAAAGTATAAGTCGATCTAGTGGCCAACGTTTCTCTCGGTATCATCCGAGCAATATACTACTCTACTACTACTACTACTACTGCTACTACTACTACTACTACTACTACTACTACTACTAATAATAATAATAATAATAATGATATAATAATAATAATTATAATAATATTAATAATGATAATAATGGAGAAACAAATCCACAGTTATAAAGTAAATGTACATATATTTCAGTTAAAAAACAGCAAAGATAGCTTTCGGAATCTGTACGGTTCCCCTTATCAGAGATTGATAAGGGGAACCGTACAGATTCCCGAAAGCTATCTTTGCTGTTTTTAAACTGAAATATATTTACATTTACATAACTGTGGATTTGTTTCTCCATTTGAAGACTCGTGCTACTATGAGGATTTCTAATGATGATAATTTATTAATAATAGTAATAAATAATAATAATGTATTTTCACCTTATAATAATAATATTTTAAAGATCTATTAATATAAATGATAATTACTTTTGAAATATAATAAAATAATAATGATAATAATAACATTAATAATAGTAATAATAATAATAATAATACTGTTAAAAAGGATGGCAGAATTAAGCGAGTTGATATTATATATTGTTTTTTCTGATATCACCATAATCGATCAAACAACGGATCCCCGACGTCTGCGCCTCCTAGAAGCCCTCCATATAGGCAAGGAGAAACCAAACTTGAATATCACTCAAGAAACGTTTCTCCTTCCCACCGCCGCCCGGAGAGCAGCGAGCGACCCCCCGACGAATGCCAGATGATCATGTAACCCCCACAGGATGATAAGATTCCTGCTACAGACGAATTCCTGACGTTCATCACCAGGCACGCTACTGTGGCGCTCGCACGACATAATCCCCGAGACCTTCGAGGCGAGATCCACGGCTTCGTCCAAGACCGGCCCGACCAATGAGAATGCAACTATGGTCCGAGCCGCTATAAATACCGTTCCGCAAACTTTCTTGCTACAGTCACTTCAACCGACTCGTCAGAAGAGACCTACGAGAAGGTCGAAACGTCACGTGATACCAGCTATACCAGCACCAATACCAGCCCTTCAAAACCTAAGACGACCCGGCCCGAACTGGACTACGCCTATGGAATAATACCAGCACTGACGACGACCCCTGCTTGACCTGGACCTGATATCTTGTTCTAATAAAAGATTCCTTCAGCATTTATAATTTTTTGAAAATTCCCAATATGAATATTGGCCAGTTACTCAGAAACATCGCTGAGCCTGAGAAGCGAATTGTAAGGTGAAAATAAGAAAAAAAACAAATATATAAAATCAAACTCGCTTAATTCTGCCATCCTTTTTAACAGCACATTTGCCTAAAAGTAGGGTCTTCTACCAAAAATAATAATAATAATAATAATAATAATAATAATAATAATAATAATAATAATAATAATAATAATGATAATAATAATAATTGTATTATTATATTATATTATTATAACAATGTATTTAAAGCTCCAATAATAGCCCATTTTCAAAAACTGAAATAAGGATCTAGGTCCAAACACAGAAAAATAAACGATGCTCAAAAATCCCCAAAACCCCAAAAAGTTACTCGAGACTTCTAGAGAAATTATTGACCAAGAAGGCCGAATGGATAAATGCAGTATCGCCACTGGTGCTGACTCTTTGATAGTCAGTTCCACCAAGGAGATCAATGGCCAGAACTAAAAATGATCCGGGAGGTAGGAGAATTGATAAATGGGTCTGAATCGACACAGTGGATTATGATGATGACTTATGATGGTGTAGACTATAGTGCAAGGTGAGAGGGAGACGACGTACAATGTGTCTTTAATGTTTATTTTGCGAATTTTGGCGAATTTTGTAGTCAGTGGAATTTATTTTATGGATTTATATGGGATTTAATCTTTAGTTAGATCCGCTTCAGAGCCGGGAACCAAATTCCCGGACTGTAACGAGTATTGGACCTTCGCTGAAAAAAAGTGGGACACTACTTCTTGAAAACAAACTAACATAGAATCATCTTTAAAATAATTTAATTATGTTTCCCACACCCAAATTACATTCAGGATACTTGAACCTAACCTAAACCTAAATTGTCAGTAGGATAGTTCTTAGAACGAACCTAACCTAGCCCGACCTAGCCTAACTTAGGGGCAAGGCAAAACAATATTGTCAACAGGATACCTCTTAGAATTAACCCATCTTAATCTAACTCAACCTAACTTAACCCAACCTAACCTAACTTAACCTAACCTAACTCAACCCAACCTAACTCAACCCAACCTAACTCAACCCAACCTAACCTAACCTATGGGCATGGCAAAATTATCAATAGGATACCTCTTTCAATTAACCTAACCTAACCTAAGGGCATGGACAAATTATCAATAATCACCTCTTTGAATTAACCCAACCTTATCTAGCCCAACCTAACCTAACCCACCTCAACTTAACCTAACTTAGGGGCATGGCAAAATTATCAGATTGGATACCTCTTTGAATTAACCTAACCTAACATACCTCTACCTAATCTAACCCAACCCAACTAACCTAACCTAACCTAGGGGCATGGCAAAATTATCAATAGGATACATCTCTAAATTAACTTAACCTAACCCAACAAAACCTAACCTAGGGACATGGGAAAAAACTGTGGATGGTGCAATATTAGTATACATCTCGGGAATTAGCAACCAGGGAAAGGTAGTAATGTATTTCCCTTGTCTCTATTAAACAATATATAATATTACAATTTTCCTAACATAAAAATTCATAGTATTTCTTTTATAAAATAGTTGTCTTCATAAACAGCTATCAGAATAAATTTTCTCCCATATCAAAGAAAATGTTGATTTTCTTATATATTAGACTTAAAAGGAATATAATCAAGGAATAGATGTATTCGGAAACAATCTAATATAATATTTCGTTTCTTATGAGAAAAAATAATGTGAATATTTTTTTATTATAGAAACTGGCAGGATTATAAATTTGAGTTAGATTTCCTCATAAAAAGTTTATTAATATATTTCGTTTCTTCTATATGAAAGAAAATATGACTATTTTCTTAATATGAGAACTCATAGGATTTCATTTTGTTTTTAATAGGTTTTCTTCATAAACATTCTAAATGTTTGAGGTAACTGCAGAAGTATCAGAATATATGCCCTTCGTATGTGACAGAGATACAGATTGATAAAGCAATATTGCTATGAAATGGACGATAAAATGAAAGGGAGATAATGAAAATAACGAAGGAAATGTGAAAAATTACCCAGACGATCTTAAACTGCCGTTTGGAAGCTGGAGAATTGGTATTAGTTATAGCACATATGGCCCCAATATATGACGAGAGAGAGACACATTTGATAAAAGGATATTGACGAAACGGAAAACGAAGGAATATGAAGATAGATAATTGAGGATGCAAAAAAAAAAAAATAATAAAATTAATAAATAAAAAATGAAAATGTGAATTATTACACGGAAGAAAGAGATTGCCATTCTGGAACTGGAAAATAGGAGGAAAAGCCTTTCTAAAACAAATTTGCCTGCAAAAGGCCTTCTGGAAAATTTAATCCCAAAACTCATCATGGAAATATTACCAGTGCTTGAAAAGTCGGCGGAGAAGATTTTTGCATTTCCAGTGGCGAGTGAACGAAAATGAAGTTAAAAAGAAAGTGATGTGATAACATTCGACAGTTTTGAGCCAATTACCTTTGGGACACAGTGTTTCAGAATTATTTGCAAAGCTTCGAGAGAAATTGGTTGACAGATTTTTTTGTTGGCAGAGGACTCATGGAAAAAGGTTATTAGGATTTGCTGATAGAAAGGGTATATATATATATATATATATATATATATATATATATATATATATATATATATATATATATATATATATATATATATATATATATATATATATATATAAGATTGATACAACTTGGGACGAACAAACAAATCTGGGGGCAATTTTGTAAAGCTGACAATATTGTAGGAACCTTAAATCTAGTTTAAGGTTCCTACAATTTTGTCAGCTAACTAAAATGACCCTCATATTTGTTATATATTCATATATATATATTATATATATATATATATATATATATATATATATATATATATATATATATATATATATATATATATATAGCTTGTTTTATATAACTCATCTCTCCATTCATTCTCATATTAACTCCCACCTTCCAGCAATGAAGAGCATCGGACATCTAGAATAGATAATAATCCCTTATTCAACAAATCCTTCCCAATTGATGAATCTAATAAGATTCTCTATTCAAGACTAAATTAATTTATGCAAATTAGTCCCTCTAAGGAATTTATAATCCCCTGGAATAATCCAGCTTCAAAACTCCTAAGCATCTAAACATTAATAACAAATTCCAAGCAGAATACATGTTGAATAACTCTGGGGTGCTAAAATAAGTTCCATTTCATCTGGGAAATCTCTATGATGTTTTATGTTTCAGGTTTGAAGTGATAATAATGTTTTGAAACCATTGGATTTCCTTTGGTGCGAATTTCTGACAAAACAGGTAGAATGATTTTGTCATGAATGAGTCGGTGATTTGTCATTAAAATAACCGGAGGCTATTTAGATAATGCCATGATTGTATAGCATTGAAAATAATATATGAATATTAATCTTTTTTTTTGTGTGTTTTGTTGGGAGGGTGTAGGTACGGTTTCATAGGCACAAAGGCCGGTATTGTATATATAATGCCGCCGCTAATGAGCCAAGTCTGTCATTATAGCTCAATGGGAATAATGGTGTTCCCTTCATCATTATAATATGAAATATCGTGTAATCATATTTGGAGCATAATATATACATCACTGATTCTGCCTCTGTAAATGTGAATATGATATTCAATATATAAATTTAATAAAATATCTCTTTATTAAGGAGAAGGCAGAATATTAATATCCGGTCGTAATTATGCGTGTAGCTGATAAATGAAAATTTCTGTTAAGTTTTGAAATGAAATCTTATTAGAAATTTGGATGTAATAAGCACTAAGGCATATAATATGACATTATGTCTATAAATATATATATATATATATATAGATATATATATATATATATATATATATATATATATATATATATATATATATATATCCTTATTACATTATATTTAATTTACCACATTTAAATGCACATGTAATATATGTAATTCTACATATCAATGATTACATGTACTATTATTCATCTGTTACACTTGTAATTACGACAGAATATTAACCTTCTGCCTTTCCACAATGCAAAACACTTAATTAATAAATCATATAAGTGAATATTATATTAATATATTTATAATTACTATTAATAGAAGCAGAGCCAGTGACTTATAAATTGGCTCAGAGTTATATATCTCACAATGAAAATTATGAATACATCATATTTTCATATTATGATGAAAGGGACAGCATTATCCTCACTGAGGAATAATGACGTAGGACGTGGGTCGTTAGTGACAGCATTATAAATATGATGATTGGCCTTTTTGGCTTCGAAACCGTACTTTTTTGCTTGTTCGGGGAGTAAGCCTACAAACTACTTTGCTGTTGTTGTTGGTGGGTATGAAAGCCCTATGAAAAAGCCTAAAAAGGTGCTGAAAAGGTGTTTTTTTGCATGAGTTACAGGAATTTTAGGATAGGATATTTAAGATTATTTATTAGAATGAAAATGTAAAAATTGAATAACGTGCATGTTAAACAGTACAGAACAATTATTCCTAATATAAAATATTAGCGTATTTATTTCAATTTTCGTTGGTGAAAACAACATACTATTTGAACCGTAGATTTTATTAGCACCTGCTTCAAATAAGATGGAGGTCGGACCACACATTGTTAATCAATGCAGAAAAAATAATTGTTACACATATATTTTTTTTCAATGATATACTGGGATTACCCAAATACCTATTGATCTGTAATTTATATATATATATATATATATATATATATATATATATATATATATATATATATATATATATATATATATAATATAAATTATAACTTTATCATATCAAAAGTGAAAATGTGCAATAAATCTAACCGGTTCGACACTATACCAAGACATTCTCAGATATAAAAAAACGAAACGGGTCGAGGTTCACACCTATAGCGTTTGTGTTTGTGTGTCTGTGTGTGTGTGGAATAAAGCTCAGAGTACAAGAAAGTATTATCCTATATTCTCTCAGCCTTTCCTGCCATTTCGAAGATGAATTAAGGTTAAGGTACTAAATTTTTCTTAAGGGAAATAGAATTAGAACTTATTGATTATTGCCACTATTTATTTCTAAATGTTACAACAATAGGTTTGCAAATTAAGATATATTGTTGTCTATTCACAATGTTTCAGCTTTCCTACCTCAAGGGTAAAGTTAGGTTAAGGTATTAAATATATTGGATGTAGTGACATAAATATATATATATATAGGTATATCTATATATATATATATATATATATATATATATATATATATATATGTATGTATATATATTATATATGTATGTATATATATATATAGATATATATATATATATATATATATATATATATATATATATATATATATATATATATCCTCCTATTCTACACTTCAAAGTTAAAATTATGTTAAGGTACCTATCAGTTCAAGAATCATATAAGGAATTTTGCCAAAATGAAAATTATAATCTTCGAATTTAACCACTTTCTTATTTTTGATATTATAAAGCTTAGAGTATTGACATCTGAAGTATTATTTGAGATACAGACATGTTACATTAATTTATTGTGACTTTTGTAAAGTTAAAGTGCACTAAAAATGTTTTATAACTTTTCAGTGTTATAATTGTGCAGAATCTGGGTTCAAATATCAAAGTTATTGGTGCTATAAACCGTATTTCAATTCTTGATAGATAGAAAGTGATAGTATTGGTTTTTATTGTTAAAAAGATGGTATATTAATACGATAGTTTTTCATAAACATTTCCATAATCATACTATAATAGGGCGTTAATGTCTGTCTGTCTGTCTTTCTGTATGTTCTGTGTCATTCAATCACGGCCAAACGGCTGGTCAGATGGGCATGAAAACTTGGCAGGGTTTTTATATGATGGGGACCCCTATGATGGTTGTAATGGGGTTTCATCCAACCTACCCCTCCTTTTGTAGGGGGTGGGGGGTGAAGGGATTCCTTGAAACAGAGCTATTTCTGACCGTGAAACGAGGCTGGTTATTCCCGTAGACTTAGTTTACTTTACGATTTTTCATACATAATTTCTGTACAACCCTTCCCCGGAGGAAAAGTCGCAAATATTTCAGTTCGCAGGGGCACATAGAAGATGAAAGTTATCATCAATATCCGCAAGATTTTTTGAATAACTAAATCCATCGGGACTCCAGTGCACAAATAAAAAAAAATAACGTTTGAAGAATTATTTGCCCGTAATGTTGCTTCGGAAATTCGATCCTGCCAATGGACATAATAAAGAGGAAACTGACAAGCTCCTACTTTCTACTCTTTTT
>NC_087208.1:42419142-42424142 GCF_015104395.2 Macrobrachium nipponense | reverse complement strand
AGATTCGAAGACGTCTTGCAAACTGGTCTGAATTATTTCATGCCAAACATTTTAGTCAAAGTTGATTGTTTCCAATTTATTGATTATGTTTTGATACGAGGACGACTTACGGAAGCACGAACGCTGCTTTTTGTTCGAGTATTCAATGAGAAGGAAAATAATTCCCTTCGCTAAAAAAAAGGACGTATACGTGTCCTTGGATGCTAAAGAAACCGTGAGTGAAAAAATGAGAAAATAGAGAAAGTAAAGAAAATGAAGGGAGAGGAAAAAGAAAGTCCGTCTCATTTCATCTGTGACGTTTTTTAAGCGAATGTTGAAAGGTTAGGAAAAGACGTCGAGAGAGAGAGAGAGAGAGAGGAGAGAGAGAGAGGGAGAGAGAAGAGAGAGAGAGAGAGAGGAGAAAGGCTTGTCATAATGATAAGGCCAGTAAAAATTAACTGAGAAAGATAAAAGCGGATAAAAGGCTTTAAATTGACAGAGAGAGAGAGAGAGAGAGAGAGAGAGAGAGAGAGAGAAGAGAGAGACAGATAAACACCAGAATCCATTAAAGAAACAAGGCACACACACACACACACACGTGATAAAGAGGACATCTGTTCATTTCTTTCAGGCGTTTGAAGAAGACAGGAGGCCATTCAGAGAATTTTTTTTATTTGTCATTTCTTTGTCTCTGCTTTTACTTGTGTTGTTTCTCTCTCTCTCTCTCTCTCTCTCTCTCTCTCTCTCTCTCTCTCTTCTCTCTCTCTCTCTCTCTAGCGAAGATGTATGCAGGAATTGAAAAAGGAATTGCGTTATTGTTGGATCTTGCATGAATTCTCAGTGATGGGTGTATGTATGTATGTGTATATATATGTGTATGTATATATAAATAAATAAATATATAAATATATATATATATATATATATATATATATATATATATATATATATATATATATGTATATATATATATATATATATATATATATATATCTATATATATATATATATATATGTGTGTGTGTGTGTGTGTGTGGTGTGTGTGTGTATGGGGTATGTATATATCTATTTATGTGTTATTAATAATAAAAATAATAATAACAGCATTCCATTCCAATAATTCTATTGGTATTCCCCAGCTCCAGATAATTTCCCTAAAATTATCAATTATTCTCCACTCAAAATAATTTCAAATTTTCAATTAATTATCAATTATTCTCAAGTCAAACGAATTTTAAATTTCAATTATTCACCAGTCAGAATAATTTCAAAATATGAATTATTCTCCAGTCAAAAAAATTCAAATTTTCAATTATTCTCCAGTGAAATAATTTCAAATATCAATTATTCTCCAGTGAAAATAATTTCAAATTATGAATTATTCTCCAGTAAAAAAAATCAAATTTTCAATTATTCTCTAGCGAAAATAATTTTCAAATTATCAATTATTCTCCAGTCAAAATAATTTCAAATTATAAATTATTCTCCATACAAAATAGTTTCAAATTATCAATTATTCTCCAGTCAAAATAATTTCAAATTATCAATTATTCTCCAGTCAAAATAATTTCAAATTATCAATTATTCTCCAGACAAAATAATTTCAAATTATCAATTATTCCCCAGTCAAAATAATTTCAAATTACCTATTATTCTCCAGTCAAAATAATATCAAATTTTCAATTATTCTATAGCGAAAATAATTTCAAATTATCAATTATTCTCCAGTCAAAATAATTTAAAGTTATGAATTATTCTCCAGTAAAAAAAAAATCAAATTTCAATTATTCTCTAGCGAAAATAATTTCAAATTATCAATTATTCTCCAGTCAAAATAATTTCAAATTATCAGTTATTCTCCAGACAAAATAATTTCAAATTATCAATTATTCTCCAGTCAAAATAATTTCAAATTATCCATTGCTCTCCAGTCAAAATAATTTCAAATTATCAATTATTCTCCAGTCAAAATAATTTCAAATTATCAATTATTCCCCAGTCAAAATAATTTCAAATTACCTATTATTCTCCAGTCAAAATAATTTCAAATTATCAATTATTCTCCAGTCAAAATAATTTCAAATTATCAATTATTCTCCAGTCAAAATAATTTCAAATTATCAATTATTCCCCAGTCAAAATAATTTCAAATTACCTATTATTCTCCAGTCAAAATAATTTCAAATTATCAATTATTCCCCAGTCAAAAAAACTTTCAAAAATACTTTTTATTCTCCGGTCAAAATGACTTCAAATTATCAATTATTCCACAGTCAAAATAATTTCAAATTATCAATTATTCTCCAATCAAAATAGTTTTATTTCTTTATGTATCCCCTGCGTTTCATTTATCGTACACCTGCCATCAAAACTACATAATTGCCCTGTGTCTCTGATTAAATATTAATGACCTGATATTTGAATGACTTTTTCTGCCTACGGATGTGACCACTTGCATTTCACGAGGTCACAAATTCTGAAAAAAAAAAATAATAGAAAAATTGTGAGGTTCTCCAAAAATTGTTCTATATCATTATAGAATGTCTAAGTCTAAGTCTAAGTTAATCTCCAAAAAGTGTACTTATATTTTTATAAAATGTCAAAGTTAATCACTTCATAGTGTGAGCATATGTTAAATCCAATCTTCTATAATCGCTTACTCGGGGAGTAAACCTACAAACTATTTTGTTTTTGTTGCTGTTGTTGTTATTGTTGGGGTAGGAAAGCCCTATAAAAGAGGCTGAAAAGGTCTGAAAAAGTCTGAAAAATTGTGTTTCACGTTTAGTTAAAGATACAGAAAATTCAGGAAAGCATATTTTTTTTTATTTATTAGAATGAAAATGTAAAAAATAAATAATGTTCATGTTAAACATTAGAGAAGAATTATTTCTGATAAAATATGGCATATTTATTATAATTTTCGTAGGTGAAACAACGTGCTATTTGACCATAGATTTTAGCACGTCCCTCGAGTCAGCGGGAGGTTAGATCACTCCTTGTTTTTTTCTACTTATGAACTGATTTGATTTTCTTTAGAAAGTAATAATAGATTAAATATGAATCGTCTACGAAATTATCTCACATTACCTATTAATAAAGATTGTTGCTGCAAAAGTACTTTACTATATATTTTTTCTAGCTATTCAATTTTAATTTTCCATTTTTATTTTGTTCCTAGCATAGCTTCAAGTATCTCCACTCAAACAAAAAGTAAGTTTACCATTTGCTCCCTATGTTACACAAAATAGGTTGCTTACATTCGCAACAGCAACTCATTTATTTTATATCATACAGAATCGACAATTCTCAGATAATACTCTGGAGCATTTTGTTCCCTAGTCAAATTAAGTCATTAAAACATATGGCTAAAAGTCTTCAGAAATTCTTGTTTTTCAAAGCATAAAAAGAACGTTTCATTTTTATACGTAAAATAATTATTGCAGATACTGGAGGCAACATCGAATGTCCTTTTATTTCATTTTTTTTTTTTTTTTTTTTTGCTAGATCTTCAAAGGAACACCTTAAAAGCCAGCAGGAGAATTAACCTGAAATGAATTTGCAGAAGGGAAAAAATCATTCCAGGTTTATACTGGTATTCGGCCATTGGTGGAATTCAAATTGAATTTGCAAGTTCCTTTTCTGTGTTTACCCCGAGACAAAATTCTGCTGCTTCGTGGAGATGGTAAATTCGCTGCGCAAATAAATTGCGAATGAGTTTGCAGTACCAATTTTAAATTCTGATAAAGCCTGGATCTCTTTATTACGAAGGATGTATTTGGGTTGTTGATGGTTTGGGGAATGAGTTAATCAGTAAAGGAGTGGCTGTGTGTGTGTTGGTGTGTGTGTGTGTGTGTGTGTGTTTGAGAGAGAGAGAGAGAGAGAGAGAGAGGAGAGAGAGAGAGAGAGAATCAAGTTTCGGGACAATGATCTGATAAAGGCTGGATCTTCCTATTACGAAAGATGTATTTGGTTTTCTGATGGTTTGGGTAATGTGTTCAGTAAGGGGTGGTTGAGAGAGAGAGAGAAGCTTCAGACCAAGGATAGCCTACATGACTAAGTAATAGAGACAAAAAATTCACCAAAAAGTCCGCATCCTAACTCAACACCTGCTATATATATTATCCTTCTCTCTCTCTCTCTCTCTCTTCTCTCTCTCTCTCTCTCTCTCTCTCTGCCAGCCTCCTGGTCCGTTGTTTCATCATCAATCGAACTTGTGGTCGATGGCCGTTAAAACATCGACTTCCCAATGATAGTAGCTCTCTCTCAATGGGGTCCTCAGACAAGAGGAAGAATCCCTTATTATTGCCAAACCTTCCACGAAGATTCCCCGTAAGACAAAAAAAAAAAAAAAAAAAAAAAAAAAAAAAACATAGAGAACCAGGCAATCGAGCAAACTTCGATGGTCCTCATCGAAATGGTTTCCATAGAAAATAAAACCAGCCTCCTTCTGAGATTATTTCGACCTACAGAAGAGGCAGGTATAGTTTTCCTTTAGAGAGAGAGAGAGAGAGAGAGAGAGAGAGAGAGAGAGAGAGAGAGAGAGAGAGAGAGATAGAGGAGAAACGCGTAATAATTTCTCCTCCACTTCATCTTGTAGTCTACTAAATAAAATGGCAAGAAACTAAAAAATCTTGAAATACAATCTCATAAAAATTAAATTTCGACCTATGAGCGAATTTTTAGAATGATTGTATCCAAGCGTAAACTTTGCTAAACATTACAAAACTAATCCTATCGACATCTATATCATATTCCATCAGCCCATGGCCATTCCATCCAGTGTATATATAATATATATATATATACTATATATATATATATATACTATATATATATATATATATATATATATATATATATATATATCCCTCTATAGAAGATATATTCCTTTGGCTTTGTATAACAATTGCATATAGAACATCTGACCCGTCGAGGATAATTAGTTTACAGCCGCTGGGTCTCAATGGCCCTGGTAACGAGCCACACGTTTTGATCAGAAGTCATTATTTACCCTCGAGCCA
>NC_087208.1:42406642-42411642 GCF_015104395.2 Macrobrachium nipponense | reverse complement strand
AAAACTGGTCAAAAAACAACATTAAAAAATTAGGCAATATCCCTGGATTAGTGAAATCTTACAGTACGCTTCGAGGAATTAATTTTTTTTTATATATTTAGCCATTTATAAGTTGTATCGCCATTTGTAACTGAACAATTTTACTCCTCGAACTCTAGAGGACATTTGGCACAGGCTGAACGAAGAAAATAATTCAATTGTAAGGTACAATCAAGGGAATTGGACGCTGCCAAATAAAACTCGAAAGAGTAAAGAAAAAAAAAAGTAGGAAACGAAAAAAGGAAAAAAAATAATAACTTATAAAAGGCGAAAAACAGAAATGAGATTACGTGGGATTAATCTCTTTGTCAGGGACACACGTGCGAAGTCAAACATCATGTAATAAAAGAGAGATAGAGAGTAATGTGGATATTCCTGTCGTAATTATGACAAATCCTTCAAGGACAGATGTTATTTCGATGAAAGATGAAATTATTCTCTCTCTCTCTCTCTCTCTCTCTCGCTCTCTCTCTCTCTCTCTCTCTCTCTCTCCTATATATATATATATATATATATAGAGAGAGAGAGAGAGAGAGAGAGAGAGAGAGAGAGAGTAGTAATCATGACATGTTGTCATTGAAATCCAGTACAGAAAATGTAATCCAACAAAGAAAAACATAATCCAGTAAAGTAAATGTGATCCACAAAAGAAAATGTAATTCAGTAAAGAAAACATAATCCAATAAAGATAACATAATCCAGTAAAGTAAATGTAATCCAGCAAAGGAAACAGAATCCAGTAAAGAAAACCTAACCCAGTAAAGATAACATAACCCCAGTAAAGCAAATGTAATCCAGCAAAGAAAAACGGAATTCCAGTAAAGAAATGAAATCCAGCATTTAAACATAATCCAAAAAAGAAACGTAATCCAATAAAGAAAATGAAATCCAGCATTTAACATATTCTATAAAGAAGACATAATCCAGTAAAGAAAACGAAATCCAGCAATTAAACATGATTCAAAGAAGAAAACGTAACCGGTAAAGAAAACGTAACCTGGTATTCAGATGGCACACGAGTGACCCTTTAAACAACAAATCCGCGACTTCAGAGTCGAGTAACTTTTTTTTGTAATGTTATGTAATTCAAGGGTTTTAAAAGCTTTGCTTGCATATTAGTTCCGGGAGCGTCGACGATGTACATCGGATGTACGTCCCATTTTCACGAACGAGTTTCCTCGCAAATGGACGAATAATAATCTAAGTTCTGTTTGAGATTTTTGTTTAATCTCCTGGAAGATATTGAGAAACGCGAACTGGGTGGGGAGTTCCTTCTGAATATTTATTCCTAATATATACTCTTCTTGCATTCTCATACTTTATTCACATTTCTTACTGTGGATATTTAAATTGTTTATTTAATCTAAGTCTGTTTTTTTTTGAGATTTTAAACTCTTTGGAAGATAATTTGAAGAAAAGCAAACTGGGTGGGGAGGTTCCTTCTTGAATATTTATTCTAATATATACTTCTTGCAATTCTCATACTTTTTTATTCACATTTTTTTCTTACTGTTTTTTTATTAAATGGGTAATTTACTTCATCCATTTTTTTTTAATAAGTGGGATCTTTCTTTCTGTAATTACCGTTGCTTTCTGGTGCTTCAATTTCAAGTCAGTGGTCGCATTTGTGGGTTTGTTTCCATTGAATATACTAGTTTAATAATAATAAATAATAATATAATAATAATAATAATATAATACTAATAATAATAATAATAATAACAACATCTATCCCACTGTAGGAAGTGCAATACGAAAAATGAAAACCATAAACCACATAGCAAGCAAATGTCCGGCACTTGCACAGAACCAGTACAAAAAGAGGCATGATTCAGTGGCAGAAGCCCTCCACTGGAGTCTGTGCAAGAAACATCAGCTACCTTGCAGTAATAAGTGGTACGAGCAACCAACCTGAAGGAATGATAGAAAACGATCAGGCAAAGATCCTCTGGGACTATGGTATCAGACCGATAGGGTGATACGAGTAAATAGACCAGACGTGACGTTGATTGACAAAATCAAGAAGAAAGTATCACTCATTGATGTCGCAATACCAATGGACACCAGAGTTGAAGAGAAAGAAGGGGAAAAATGGATAAGTATCAAGACCTGAAAATAGAAATAAGAAGGATATGGGATATGCCAGTGGAAATTGCACCCATAATCATAGGAACACTAGGCACGATCCCAAGATCCCTGAAAGGAATCTGGATAAACTAGAGGCTGAAGAAGCTCCAGGACTCAATGCAGAAGAGTGTGATCCTAGAAACGGCACACATAGTAAGAAAAGTGATGGACTACTAAGGAGCCGGATAACCCCACACTATAATACCACCCAGTCGAATTGAAGGACTGTGATAGACCAAAAAAAAAAAAAAATAAATAAAAAAAAATAAAATAAAAAAATAAATTAAATAATAAATAAATAATAATAATAATAATAAATATAAAATAATAATAATATAATAATTTAGTATACATATATTTCGTGATGATATAGAGAAAACCAGTTGAAAAATTAAAAAGAATTAAGTAATGAGAAAAACCATACATTTTCTCTGTCCATAAAAACTGGTGTATTTTTATTATGAAAAGCAGAATAATGTAAAGTTAATAAAAGAAAAATGGTTGGGTATTTGAAAGTAAAAGACACAAGGAGATAAAAAGAAGGAAAATATCAACAAATAGAATTAAATAAAGCAAAAGTTCAAAATTAATTAGACAACGTTAATACAACTTAGAGAAGTTTTTGTTGCCGAAAAGACGACGAATGGAAAGTAAAAGCAAGGGAAAATGGCATTGAATAAATAAAACAATACAAATGGGTGATAAGAGAAGTAAAACAAGCAAGAAATGTATGTAAAAACACAAGTGAATAAAAATACAATTAAGGATAACTTACAATAAGCCAAACCAAATAAATCTGTTCAAGGTCTCACATTCAGATACATCAATTGATCTGGTGTCATATCTGTCCAATAACAAATATATCAAAAATTAATCCAAATGTTTTTACTTGCAAAAGTAAGTACAAAGACAGTCAGAAACTGTTTTTACGTGCAAAAAATACCCAGAATATACTTAATTTTAAGAAAAATGGCTAAAATGTATTTTAGCAGCAAGAAATGACTGAAAAAAAAACGTTTGCTTATAAAAATTTCTTCCCAAAAAAAATTACCTCAAATGTTTTTACTTGCAAAAGTTTGTAAAAAAAAAAAAAAAACATCATTTTTTTTACTGGAAAAAAATACCCAGAATATTTTTACTTGTAAGAAAAAGAACAAAAATGTATTTTAATAGCAAAAAATGACTGAAAAACATTGACTTGAATAAGAACATCGCGATATGTTTAGAATTGCTAAAATTGCCCAGAGTATATTTCACTAGTAAACCAGTAAGAAATTCGCTGAAGTTTCTTCGGCGCAATCGAGGTTTCTGTACAGTCGCTACAGCGTATAATCAAGGCCAATGCAAACGGATCTATTATTCTGTGATCTCGGTATAATGCTGTATGAGCCGCGTCCCACAAAACTTTAACCAAGACCCGGTGGTGGCCTATCCTATATCGTTGCCAGAAGCACGATTATGGCTAACTTTAACCTTAAATAAAATAAAAAAACTACTGAGGCTAGAGGGCTGCAATTTGATACCGTTTTTTGACGATTGGTGGGTGGATGGAACTACATACCAATTTGCAGCCCCTCTAGCCTAAGTACTTTTTAATTTTTTTAAGATCTGAGGGCGGAGAGAAAAAGTACCGACGGAACAGAACAAATAGTTTTCCTATACAGAAGACTAAAAATACCAGGAATGTGTTTTTAACCTAAAAAGAAATAAATACCTCCCGAACTCTGTTTCCGCAAGCACATAAATTCCCTAAATGCTTCAGTAGTAGGGTAAGGAATTAAACCGTTCTCCCCCTGAAAAAATAAGGGGTGTTTTTGTCTTTCCCAATTTGTTGAAACCAGCAGTAAAAGAATGGAAGTAAGTTGTCGAGGGAGTCAATGGACTGGGAGACGAATCCAAGCATTAAGAGCTGAAGGTAAACATTTGCTCTCTCTCTCTCTCTCTTCTCTCTCTCTCTCTCTCTCTCTCTCTCTCGTCTCTCTCTCTCTCCCCTTAAATATTCAATTAATGAGACTCATTCCATAAGGCTTCTTATACTATCTCTCTCTCTCTCCTCTCCTCCTCTCTCTCTCTCTCTCTCTCTCTCTCTCTCTCTCCTATACAAGTATCTCTCATCAGATGAAGAAGGTCACTCCATAAAGTATATTATTCATCTCTCTCTCTCTCTCTCTCTCTCTCTCTCTCTCTCTCTCTCTCTCTCTCTCTCTTCCGTGCTTTAGAAGGGGAGAACAATTATTCATTTGTTTATTAGAACCAACATGGCTTGACTGAGGATATGAATGGCGACCGTAGAAGAGAAAATAATAATAATAATAATAATAATAATATAATAATAATAATAATAATAATAATAATAATTGGAAGGTTCTTTCTTTATAATCGATTGAACGATGGCTACTACTACTTATGTAGCAATCTTGATGGCTATCGAGACAAGACTAGAATGATGACCCCTAACATGGGATAAGGAGAGAGAGAGAGAGAGAGAGAGAGAGAGAGAGAGAGAGAGAGAGAGAGAGGTTTTAATTCCACCCATACCCTACTTTTAAAAAACTTGAAGAGCTCGTCAGAAGAATTTTGACTAATTCAACAAATATTAGGTAACTATTTGAGAGAGAGAGAGAGAGAATTAATTAACACTCCGATTCCGTCCTCATCTCCATTTAGTAAAACAAATCCTGCATTAAGATAATCAGGAGAACATTTCAATTCCAAAAAGCAGACAGAGAACGACCTACTGTAAATTCTCTTTAGCTGCAAAGCTCAAAATCAACTTGGAAGACACTTTGATATTACCAGGTATCCCGGACTGAACTCGGCCGGTAATGAGTCCA
>NC_087208.1:42369142-42401642 GCF_015104395.2 Macrobrachium nipponense | reverse complement strand
AATAGTTTCTCTCTCTCTCTCTCTCTCTCTCTCTCTCTCTCTCTCACCTGATTTTTAAAGTAAGATCTTAGTAAAACGTAATTAGTTTCTTAAAGTTTCTAGGTTAGTAATATATCAGCGCCAGTATATGTTTGTTTGTAGTCTCTCTCTCTCTCTCTCTCTCTCTTCTCTCTCTCTCTCGAAGTGCAGGGAAGAGCAGAGTAAATATTCCGTTTCCCAAAGTTCCCTGAGTTACGTTTTGTCTAATTTTAACTTTTTTCCCCCTTTTTTTAACTTGAATATCATAATTGTTTTATTTTTTCAGTTTTTCAAGATGTTATAATGACTGACTGCAACTCTTCAGGAATTATTTTGTAGTAATTTTATATCTTGATGAGGTTTTGGTAGTCGTGTTTTGTTTTCTTAGGTTCTAGCCCAGCAGGGCTTTACTAAACCTAATGTTTGCTTATAAGTTATTCATTCTCTCTCTCTCTCTCTCTCTCTCTCTCTCTCTCTCTCTCTCTCTCTCTCTCTCTCTCTCTCTCACTCACTTTACATAACCACTAAGAATATAATAATCTTTTTTTGCAAATTTTGAAGCCAGATTTTTTACAATAGTTTCTCTCTCTCTCTCTCTCTCTCTCTCTCACCTGATTTTTAAAGTAAGATCTTAGTAAAACGTAATTAGTTTCTTAAAGTTTCTAGGTTAGTAATATATCAGCGCCAGTATATGTTTGTTTAGTCTCTCTCTCTCTCTCTCTCTCTCTCTCTAGAGAAAGAAAGAAAGAAGGAAAGAAGAACGTTCCCAAATATAATTATCCTCTCTTTTCCGAATTCAAATCAGTAAGAAAAAAAGAAAAAAATAATTACTATTCACACTTTTGACCCAGAGCAGAAACACCCAAATCTTTCCCAGCAACCCAACGTCTGTGTATCTCGCAGAATCTGTGTATCTTAACCAACACAGTGTGGACGCAAATTTGGACTCTGGTCTTTGACCTTCCCAGTGTTGCATCATCTGCTGCTAGAGTCCCAAGGGGGCGAGAGGCAAAGCCAAACGTAATTAGGACCCGAATTAATTTTCGTTTCTCGAGGTTGGATGCTAAAGAAGATTTTAATTTCTTCTTTTTTTATTCTTTGTTTATTTTCGTGTGATTTCGCTTTGGTTTTCACTGTTTTGTCGTGTTTTATGTTTTTATTATTATTATTATTATTATTATTATTATTATTATTATTATTATTATTATTATTATTATTTCTTGGGAGTAGACCCTCTTTTAAACAAGTCTTGTTGAAAAGGATTGCTGCATCAGCTCCATTAATTTTGTATAGAGTCTTCTCTATTTTCCTTATTAAGGATTTCTCAATGTTGCTGAAACTGGCAAGCAACGTGCCAAAGGGGATCGTCAAATCCAATGTAGTCATATTGAATGATCTTTTTTATTACTGCAATATACATATATTACTGTTACAAGTTTCTCTCTCTCTCTCTCTCTCTCTCTCTCTCTGACGTTTCGCCCAGATCTGCCAGGGCATGGTCACAGTGATGATTGCTGGAGGACTGAATCTTAGTGGTTGTTGTTGTTTAAGATTAAGCTGGCCTTATGTCAGCACGGGCTCTTGCTCACAGAGCAGCCCGTAACAATCTTAGTGGTGAGTCCTTCGCTATATATCATGGTCGTGCGGGCTCTCACGGATGCTCCTGCAGGACCCGGAGGGTGCTCGACTTTTCATTGGCTGGCAGCCAGCGTCGGAAACTCTCGAGGCGCGTTGATCATCGCTGTGACTATGCCCTGGCAGATCTGGGCGAAACGTCAGAGAGAGAGAGAGAGAGAGAGAGAGAGAGAGAGAGAGAGAGAGAGAGAGAGAAACTTGTAACAGTAATATATGTATATAGCAGTAATAAAGATCATTCAATATGACTACACTGGAATTGACGATCCCCTTTGGCACGTTGCTTGCAGTTTTCAGCAACATTGAGAAATCCTTAATAAGGAAAATAGAGAAGACTCTATACAAAATTAATGGAGCTGATGCAGCAATCCTTTTCAACAAGACTTATTATTTTTATTATTATTATATTATTATTTATTAATGTATTTCGGAGTTATAAGAATAATAATGTATTTTTAAAAGTTAATTGAATAAATTCGTACTTTTGGACTGATGATAATAATAATAATAATAATAATAATAATAATAATAATAATAATAATAATAATAATAATAATAATAATAATAATAGATCAAAGTATAAGTCGATCTAGTGGCCAACGTTTCTCTCGGTATCATCCGAGCAATACTACTACTACTACTACTACTACTACTACTGCTACTACTACTACTACTACTAATAATAATAATAATAATGATAATAATAATAATAATTATTAATAATATTAATAATGATAATAATGGAGAAACAAATCCACAGTTATGTAAATGTACATATATTTCAGTTAAAAAACAGCAAAGATAGCTTTCGGGAATCTGTACGGTTCCCCTTATCAGAGATTGATAAGGGGAACCGTACAGATTCCCGAAAGCTATCTTTGCTGTTTTTAAACTGAAATATATTTACATTTACATAACTGTTGGATTTGTTTCTCCATTTGAAGACTCGTGCTACTATGAGGATTTTCTAATGATGATAATATTATATAGTAATACTAATAATAATAATGTATTTTCACCTTATAATAATAATATTTTAAAGATATATTAATATAAATGATAATTACTTGAATAATAATAATAATGATAATAAATAACAATTAATAAATAGTAATAAATAATAATAATAATATAATAATAATACTGTTAAAAAGGATGGCAGAATTAAGCGAGTTGATTTTATATATTGTTTTTTTCTGATATCACCATAATCGATCAAACAACGGATCCCGACGTCTGCCGCCTCCTAGAAGCCCTCCATATAGGCAAGGAGAAACCAAACTTGAATATCACTCAAGAAACGTTTCTCCTTCCCACCGCCGCCCGGAGAGCAGCGAGCGACCCCCCGACGATGCCAGATGATCAGGAACCCCCACAGGATGATAAGATTCCTGCTACAGACGGAATTCCTGACGTTCATCACCAGGCACGCTACTGTGGCGCTCGCACGACAGAATCCCCGAGGACCTTCGAGGCGAGATCCACGGCTTCGTCCAAGGACCGGCCCGACCAATGAGAATGCAACTCTAGGTCCGAGCCGCTATAAATACCGTTCCGCAAACTTTCTTGCTACAGTCACTTCAACCGACATCGTCAGAAGATGACCTACGAGAAGGTCGAAACGTCACGTGATACCAGCTATACCAGCACCAATACCAGCCCTTAAAACCTAAGACGACCCCGGCCCGAACTGGACTACGCTATGGAATAATACCAGCACTGACGACGACCCCTGCTTGACCTGGACCTGATATCTTGTTCTAATAAAAGATTCCTTCAGCATTTATAATTTTTTGAAAATTCCCAATATGAATATTGGCCAGTTACTCAGAAACATCGCTGAGCCTGAGAAGCGAATTGTAAGGAAATAGAAAAAACAATATATAAAATCAACTCGCTTAATTCTGCCATCCTTTTTAACAGCATTTGCCTAAAAGAGGGTCTTCTACCAAAATAATAATAATAATAATAATAATAATAATAATAATAATAATGATAATAATAATAATTGTTATTATTATATTATTATTATTATAACAATGTATTTAAAGCTCCAATAATAGCCCATTTTCAAAACTGAAATAAGGATCTAGGTCCAAACACAGAAAAATAAACGATGCTCAAAAATCCCCAAAAGTTACTCGAGACTTCTAGAGAAATATTGACCCAAGAAGGCCGAATGGATAAATGCAGTATCGCCACTGGTGCTGACTCTTTGATAGTCAGTTCCACCGAGGAGATCAATGGCCAGAACTAAAAATGATCCGGGAGGTAGGAGAATTGATAAATGGGTCTGAATCGACACAGTGGATTATGATGATGACTTATGATGGTGTAGACTATAGTGCAAAGTGAGAGGGAGACGACGTACAATGTGTCTTGAATATTTTTTTTTTGCAAATTTTGCGAATTTTGTAGTCAGTGGAATTTATTTTATGGATTTATATGGATTTAATCTTTATGTTAGATCCGCCTTCAGAGCCGGGAACCAAATTCCCGGACTGTAACCGAGTATTGGGACCTTCGCTGAAAAAAAGTGGGACGCTACTTCTTGAAAACTAACATAGAATCATCTTTAAAATAATTTAATTATGTTTCCCACACCCAAATTACATTCAGGATACTTTGAACCTAACCTAACCTAAATTGTCAGTAGGATAGTTCTTAGAACGAACCTAACCTAGCCCGACCTAGCCTAACTTAGGGGCAAGGCAAAACAATATTGTCAACAGGATACCTCTTAGAATTAACCCATCTTAATCTAACTCAACCTAACTTAACCCAACCTAACCTAACTTAACCTAACCTAACTCAACCCAACCTAACTCAACCCAACCTAACCTAACCTATGAGCATGGCAAAATTATCAATAGGATACCTCTTTCAATTAACCTAACCTAACCTAAGGGCATGGACAAATTATCAATAATCACCTCTTTGAATTAACCCAACCTTATCTAACCCAACCTAACCTAACCCACCTCAACTTAACCTAACTTAGGGGCATGGCAAAATTATCAGATTGGATACCTCTTTGAATTAACCTAACCTAACATAACTCAACCTAATCTAACCCAACCCAACCTAACCTAACCCAACCTAGGGGCATGGCAAAATTATCAATAGGATACATCTCTAAATTAACTTAACCTAACCCAACAAAACCTAACCTAGGGACATGGGAAAAAACTGTGGATGGTGCAATATTAGTATACATCTCGGGAATTAGCAACCAGGGAAAGGTAGTAATGTATTTCCCTTGTCTCTATTAAACAAAATATAATATGACAATTTTCCTAACATAAAAATTCATAGGATTTCTTTTATAAAATAGTTGTCTTCATAAACAAGCTATCAGAATAAATTTTCTCCCATATCAAAGAAAATGTTGATTTTCTTATATATTAGACTTAAAAGGAATATAATCTAGGAATAGATGTATTCGGAAACAATCTAATATAATATTTCGTTTCTTATGAGAAAAAATAAATGTTATATTTTTTTATTATAGAAAACTGGCAGGATTTATAAATTTGAGTTAGATTTCCTCATAAAAAGTTTATTAATATATTTCGTTTCTTCTATATGAAAGAAAATATGACTATTTTCTTAATATGAGAACTCATAGGATTTCATTTTGTTTCAATTGGTTTCTTCATAAACATTCTAAATGTTGAGGTAACTGCAGAAGTTTCAGAATATATGCCCAAGAGAGACAGATTGATAAAGCAATATTGCTATGAAATGGACGATAAAATGAAAGGGAGATAATTGAAAATAACGAAGGAAATGTGAAATATTACCCAGACGATCTTAAACTGCCGTTTGGAAGCTGGAGAATTGGTATTAGTTATAGCACATATGGCCCCAATATATGACGAGAGAGAGACACATTTGATAAAAGGATATTGACGAAACGGAAAACGAAGGAATATGAAGATAGATAATTGAGGATGCAAAAAAAAAAAAAATAAATAAATAAATTAATAAATAAATAATGAAAATGTGAATTATTACACGGAAGAATGAGATTGCCATACTGGAACTGGAAAATAGGAGGAAAAGCCTTTCTAAAACAAATTTGCCTGCAAAAGGCCTTCTGGAAAATTTAATCCCAAAACTCATCATGGAAATATTACCAGTGCTTGAAAAGTCGGCGGAGAAGATTTTGCATTTCCAGTGGCGATAGAAAATGAAGTTAAAAAGAAAGTGATGTGATAACATTCGACAGTTTTGAGCCAATTACCTTGGGACAACATGTTTCAGAATTATCTGCAAAGCTTTGAGAGAAATTGGTTGACAGATTTTTGTTGGCAGAGGACTCATGGAAAAAGGTTATTAGGATTTGCTGATAGAAAGGGTATATATATATATATATATATATATATATATATATATATATATATATATATATATATATATCTATATATATATATATATATAGTGTAAGATTGATACAACTTGAGACGAACAAATCTGGGGGCAATTTTGTAAAGCTGACAATATTGTAGGAACCTTAATCTAGTTTAAGGTTCCTACAATTTTGTCAGCTAACTGAAATGACCCTCATATTTGTTATATATTTATATATATATATATATATATATATATATATATATATATATATATATATATATATATATATATATATATATAGCTTGTTTTATATAACTCATCTCTCCATTCATTCTCATATTAACTCCCACCTTCCAGCAATGAAGAGCATCGGACATCTAGAATAGGTAATAATCCCTTATTCAACAAATCCTTCCCCATTGATGAATCTAATAAGATTCTCTATTCAAGACTAAATTGATTTATGCAAATTAGTCCCTCTAAGGGAATTTATAATCCCCTGGAATAATCCAGCTTCAAAACTCCTAAGCATCTAAACATTAATAACAAATTCCAACGCAGAATACATTGTTGAATAACTCTGGGGTACTAAATAAGTTCCATTCATCTGGGAAATCTCTATGATGTTTGATGTTTCATGTTTGAAGTGATAATAATGTTTGAAACATTGGATTTCCATTGGTGCGAATACTGACAAAACAGGTAGAATGATTTTGTCATGAATAAGTCGGTGATTTGTCATTATAATACCGAAGGCTATTTAGATAATGCCATGATTGTATAGCATTGAAAATAACATATTAACATTAATCTTTTTTTGCGTGTGTGTTGAGGGATGTAGGTACGGTTTCATAGGCACAAAGGCCGGCATTGTAGATATAATGCCGCCGCTAATGAGTCACGTCTGTGTCATTATAGCTCAATGGGAATAATGGCGTTCCCCTCATCATTATAATATGAAATATCGTGTAATCGTGTTTGAAGCATTATCTATACATCACTGATTCTGCCTCTGTATAAATAAGTATGATATTCATTATATGAATTTAATGAAATATCTCTTTATTAAGGAGAAGGAAGAATATTAATATTCGGTCGTAATTATGTGTGTAGCTGATAAATGAAAATTTCTGTTAGATTTGAAATGAAATTGGATTAGCAATGTGGATGTAATAAGCACTGAGGCATATAATATGACATAAATATATATATATATATATATATATATATATATATATATATATATATATATATATATATATATATATATATATATACAGAGAGTCTCAGTAATTGAGCGGCTACTTGGAATCTTAGCTTGATGATGAATAATAGTGCCAAGACTAGGAAGAACTTCTTAATATTACGAGCTTTCGAGGTTTAAAACCTCATCTTCAGGCTGAAAATATGACAAGGATGAGAAAATCACTAAAATTACATTAAAATGAATTGTCTGATTAAAAGCTTCAGTAAAAACATAAAAAAAACGAACATCACATACAAACTAAAAGTTAAAAATTACGAAAAAAACTAAAACAAAACGCAAGTCATACAAAACAGTAATAAAAATGAAAATAATATGAAAGGTAAACAAACTACACTCAAAATAAAATGGCTAACGACCCACTTTGTGTACCTACTATATATATATATATATATATATATATATATATATATATATATATATATATATATATATATATATATATATATATATATATATATAAATATTTATATATATACATATATATTACATTATATTCAATTTACCACATCCAAATACACAATGTAATATATGAAATTCTACATATCAAATGGTTACATATACAATTATTCACCTGTTTTTACACTGTAATTAGGACAGAATATTAACCTTCTGCCTTTCCACAATGCAAAACATTTAATTAATAAATCATATAAGTGAATATTATAATTAATATGTTTATAATTACTATTTATAGAAGCAGAGCCAGTGACTTGTAAATTGGCTCAGAGCCACATTTCTCACAATGAAAATTATGAATACATCATATTTCATATTATGATGAAAGGGACAGCATTATCCTCACTGAGCAATAATGACGTAGACGTGGGTCATTAGTGACAGCATTATAAATATGATGATTGGCCTTTTTGGCTTCGAAACCATACTTTTTTGCTTGTTCGGGGAGTAAGCCTACAAACTACTTTGCTGTTGTTGTTGGGGGGTAGGAAAGCCCTATGAAAAAGCCTAAAAAGGTCTGAAAAAGGTGTTTTGCGTTGAGTTATAGTTACAGGAATTTTAGGATAGGATATTTAGGATTTATTTATTAGAATGAAAATTTTTAAAAATAAATAATGTGCATGTTAAACAGTACAGAACAATTATTCCTAATATAAAATATAGCGTATTTATTTTAATTTTCGTTGGTGAAACAACGCTGTATTTGACTATATTTTAGCACATGTATATATATATATATATTATATATATATATCTATATATATATATATATATATTATATATATATATATATATATATATATATATATATATATATGATATAATTGTTATTATTATTATTATTATATTTATTTTATTTTGATTTATTTATTTATTTTTTTTTTTTTTTTTGGCTCTATCACAGTCCTCCAATTCGACTGGGTGGTATTTATAGTGTAGGGTTCCTGGTTGCATCCTGCCTCCTTAGGAGTCCATCACTTTTCTTACTATGTTGTGCCGTTTCTTGGATCACACTCTTTTGCATGAGTCCTGGAGCTACTTCAGCCTCTAGTTTTTCTAGATTCCTTTTCAGGGATCTTGGGATCGTGCCTAGTGCTCCTATGATTATGGGTACGATTTCCACTGGCATATCCCATATCCCTTCTTTATTTCTATTTTCAGATCTTGATACTTATCCATTTTTTCCCTCTCTCTCTTCAACTCTGGTGTCCCATGGTATTGCGACATCAATGAGTGATACTTTCTTCTTGACTTTGTCAATCAATGTCACGTCTGGTCTGTTTGCACGTATCGCCCTATCCGTTTCTGATACCATAGTCCCAGAGGATCTTTGCCTTATCGTTTTTCCATCACTCCTTCAGGTTGGTGCTCGTACCTCTTATTACTGCAAGGTAGCTGATGTTTCTTGCACAGGCTCCAGTGGAGGGCTTTTGCCACTGAATCATGCCTCTTTTTGTACTGGTTCTGTGCAAGTGCCGGGCATTCACTTGCTATGTGGTTTATGGTTTCATTTTTCGTATTGCACTTCCTACATATGTGAGAGATGTTATTTCCGTCTATCGTTCTTTGAACATATCTGGTTCTTAGGGCCTGATCTTGTGCCGCTGTTATCATTCCTTCAGTTTCCTTCTTTAGCTCTCCTCTGTAGCCATTGCCATGTGTCATCGCTGGCTAGTTCTTTAGTCTGTGTCATGTATTGGGTCCATGCATTGGTTTGTTGTGCCAGTCCTCTGTTCTGTCTGTCTTTCTCCTGTCTCTGTATATTTCTGGGTCTTCATCTACTTTTATTAGTCCTTCTTCCCATGCACTCTTTAGCCACTCGTCTTCACTGGTTTTCAGATATTGCCCCAGTGCTCTGTTTTCGATGTTGACGCAGTCCTCTATACTTAGTAGTCCTCTCCCTCCTTCCTTTCGTGTTATGCATAGTCTGTCCGTTTATTTGCTCGTGGGTGTAGTGCTTTGTGTATTGTCATATGATTCCTGTTTTCTGATCTATGCTGCGGAGTTCTGCCTTCGTCCATTCCACTATTCCTGCGCTGTATCTGATTACTGGCACTGCCCATGTGTTTATGGCTTTTATCATATTTCCGGCGTTGAGTTTTGACTTGAGTATCGCCTCGAGTTTCTGCATATGTTCTTTCCTGATCGTGTCCTTCATCTCTTGGTGTTTTATATCTCCTCCTTCCATTATTCCCAGGTATTTGTATCCTGTCTCATATATGTGTTTGATGTTGCTCCCATCTGGTAGCTTTATCCCTTCAGTTCTCGTACTTTGCCTTTTTGTATATTGACTAAGGCGCATTTTTCTATTCCAAACTCCATCCTGATGTCCCCATATACAATCCTTACAGTCTGGATTAGGGTATCTATTTCCTTGATGCTCTTACCATACAGCTTGATGTCGTCCATGAACATCAGATGGTTGATTCTGTTGCCTCTTTTCTTGAGTTGGTACCCGGCATCCATCTTCTGTAGTACTTTTGTCATGGGAATCATGGCTACTACGAAGAGTAGTGGGGACAGTGAGTCGCCCTGGAAGATCCCTCTCCTGATATTAACCTCTACTAGTCTTATTCCAGAGCTTGTAAGTATTGTATTCCAGTTACGCATTGTATTTTTGAGGAAGCTGATGGTGTTTCCTCCTCTGCCCCATATATTTTCAGGCATTCTATTAGCCATGTGTGTGGTATCATGTCGAAGGCTTTCTTATAGTCTATCCATGCCATGCTTAGGTTGGTTTTCCTCTCCTACTGTTCTTCATTACCATTTTGTCTATCAGGAGCTGATCTTTTCTGCCCCTACACTTCCTTCTGCAGCCTTTCTGTTGGTGGGGGATGGTGTTTTGTCTCCTCTAGGTAGTTGTATAGCCTTTCACTGATGATACCTGTTAGGAACTTCCACATATTGGTAGCAGGTGATCGGCCTGTAGTTACTGGCCTATATTTCCCTTACTCTTGTCTTTTTGTACTAAGGATGTTCTTCCTGTGGTCATCCATTTGGGTGCTTGGTGATTTGAGATACAATGCTGGAGTTGTTCTGCTATTCGTGGGTGTGTAGGGCCTTGAAGTTTTTGAGCCAGTATCCATGGACTTCATCGGGACCTGCGGCTTTCCAGTTTGGCATTTTCTTTAGAAGGTGTCTGACTGTGTCTGTCGTGATCTCTGTGAATCTTTTGTTTTATTCTCCCTGTTTCTTCTTCTTGACTTCCTGGAGCCATGTTGCATGTTTGTTGTGTGATACCGGATTGCTCCATATGTTTTCCCAGAGTCTCTTACTTGGTTCGGCTTCAGGAATTTCTTTGTGGTTGTTCTTACCCTCTTAGTTGGCTGTATAGTCTTTTGGTGGTTGGTTCTGAATAGTTTGTTCTGTTGGTATCCCTTATTCTGGTTCATGTACCGTTGGATCTTATGTGCTTTGGCCTTAAGCCTCTGTTTACATCTTCTATTGTGTTGTTTAGTCCCCTCTCTTGTACTTTGTATTTCTCGTTGAGTTCCTCCCTTGTTTTCTTGCTTCTTAGCCTTTTTACCCCTTTTTCTGCCATCTCTTTCAGTTTACTCAAGTCAGATCTCATCACCATGATTTGCTTTTCCAGGCGCCTTTTCCAAGGAGGTTGCTGTTTTGGTTTCTGTTGGGTTGGTTGTGCTGGTGGTGTTGGTGTTCGAATCCCCATCAGTTCTGCTACTAATCTTGCTCCTGCATATGTCAAGTTATTTGTTTCTGTGATACTGGTGGTGTGTATTATGCCCATTATTTCATTGACCTCACTTGTTTTCTCCCTTAATTTCTTGGGGGTTTGTGAGCTTTCATGGAGGGGATCTTTGTTCTCTCTGTATCTGGCTCCATCCATTGTCAATCTTTTCTACCCATTCCGTCCTCTCTGTTACTTCGTCGGTGTTTCTTCGTGTGTCGTTGTTTGATAGCTCATCCTCCCTGTCGTCTTCTGTGGCATCGTCTCTCAGTTCGTCTTCGTGTAATTCGTTTGTCGTGTGACATTTCCCTTCCAGTTCTTCTCTTTCTGTTGGGGAGAGCCAGTTCTTTTTCTTTATGTTCCTTACTTGGTCTGCCAGACTCTGCTCTGTTTGGGGGGTGTTATTCCTCTCATTGCAGATGTTGACCAATCTTCTTCTATATCCTCTCTCCGTCTGGTTGCTTCTGATGTAGCATCTCCATATTTCCTTATTTTCTTCTCTTGGTCCCATTTCTTCCTTTTTGCCTCTGTAGCTCCTCTCAGGCTGTTGGACTACTGTCGTTGTGGTGATCAGTTGCTGGATGACGACCTCCAAGTACCTGACCGTCTTCCCCTTCAATTGGGTTGAATACCTGGTTGCCGGACGAAGCTCCTCTGTTGCCAGAGGTTCCATTTACGTCGTTGTCGTTTATTCCTTCATTTCTTTCCATCATTGCTGAGTTTTTGCTATTTATCCCATAGCTGGACCCTACCCCATCAGGGATAGGTACTCATTTACAGCTGAGTAGACTGAGGAAATTGTAGTAAAGATCCTTTCCCAAGGAATCAACGCCGAGGAGAGCGGTCACCCATCCAACGACTGACCAGCCCCAATGTTGCTTAACCCTCTTACGCCGGGCCCTAAAAATCAAAACGTCTCCCGTATGCCGGGCCTGGTTTTGAAGTGAGCGCGGAAGTGGAAAAAAATAATTTTTTCAAAAATTTACAGCGGCGTACTTTTGAGATTAAGAGTTCATTTTCTTTTGGCTCCTTTTTGTCATTGCCTGAAGTTTAGAATGCAATCATCAGAAATGAAAAAATAATATCATTATCATATATAAATAATGCGATATATGATAGCGCAAACGAAATTTCATATATAATTGTATTCAAATCGCGCTGTGCGCCAAACGGTTAGAGGTAACAAGTTACTTTTTTTTGTTGTAATTTGCACTAAATTGCGATCATTTTCATATATAACACATTGTAAAATGATAAAAAGCAACACAGAGAAAATATTATCACAAAATGATGCATTGAAATTCGTTTAAGTTTAGAGCGCGGATGTAAAAAAAATAATTTTTTTTTTTAAAAAATTGTCACCAGAAATCGAAAATTATTGTTATAGAGACTTGCAATTTGTTTCGAAATGAAGGAAAATGATTGAATATTACGATACTGTAAGAGTTTTAGCTTACAAATGCAGTTTTTTTACCATTTCGAACGAGTTAAAGTTGACCGAATGTCGAATTTTGTTAAAAGTTTTTTTTATATGCAAATATAAAAAAACAAAAATATGAGAAATGCTACAACCTTCCAATAATTTTTGTTATATTGTGCATGTTTTTTGCGCACATTTTCATATATAAAACTTTAAAAAGCGTAATATGAAAAGGCTCAAATATTAGGAGAATGTGACCTACGCGTTTCCGAGATTTTCGGCCGAGAATCGGCGCGCGGACGGAATAAAAATACTTTTTTCAAATATTCACCATAAATCGAGATATTGTTCTAGAGACTTGCAATATGTTTTAAAATGAAGATAAATGATTGATATTACTAGACTGTAAGATTTTTATGTTATAAATGCGTTTTTTTTACCTTTTCGGTTGAGTCAAAGTTGACCGATCGTAGTTTTTTCGTACTTATCGTACTTTATATGCAAATATAAAAAAAATGAGAAATGCTACAACCTTCCAATAATTTTTGTTATATTGTGCATGTTTTTGCGTACATTTTCATATATAAAACTTTAAAAAAAGCGTAATATGAAAAGGCACAAATATTAGGAGAATGTGACCTACGCGTTTCCGAGATTTTCGGCCGAGAATCGGCGCGCGGACGGAATAAAAATATTTTTTTCAAATATTCACCATAAATCGAGATATTGTTCTAGAGACTTGCAATATGTTTTTAAAATGAAGATAAATGATTGAATATTACGACTGTAAGACTTTTATGTTATATATGCGTTTTTTGACCTTTTCGGTTGAGTCAAAGTTGACCGATCGTAGTTTTTTTCGTACTTATCGTACTTTATATGCAAATATTCCAAAATGAGAAATGCTACAACCTTCCAATAATTTTTGTTATATTTTGCATGTTTTTGCGCACATTTTCATATATAAAACTTTAAAAAAAGCGTAATATGAAAAGGCACAAATATTAGGAGAATGTGACCTAACGCGTTTCCGAGAATTTCGGCCGAGAATCGGCGCGCGGACGAATAAAAATATTTTTTTTCAAATATTAACCATAAATCGAGATATTGTTGTAGAGACTTGCAATATGTTTTAAAATGAAGATAAATGATTGAATATTACGAGACTGTAAGATTTTTATGTTATATATGCGTTTTTTTACCTTTTCGGTTGAGTCAAAGTTGACCGATCGTAGTTTTTTTCGTACTTATCGTACTTTATATGCAAATATTTCAAAAATGATAAATGCTACAACCTTCCAATATTTTTTGTTATATTGTGCATGTTTTTGCGCACATTTCCATATATAAACCTTTAAAAAAAGCGTAATATGAAAAGGCACAAATATTAGAGAATGTGACCTACGCGTTTTCCGAGATTTTCGGCCGGAGAATCGTCGCGCGGAGGGGAAAAAAATATTTTTTTTCATAAATTCACCATAAATCGAGATATTGTTCTAGAGACTTGCAATATGTTTTAAAATGAAGATAAATGATTGAATATTACTAGACTGTAGATTTTTATGTTTTAAATGCGTTTTTTTACCTTTTTTCGGTTGAGTCAAAGTTGACCGATCGTAGTTTTTTTCGTACTTATCGTACTTTATATGCAAATATTTCAAAAATGATAAATGCTACAACCTTCCAATATTTTTTGTTATATTGTGCATGTTTTTGCGCACATTTACATATATAAACCTTTAAAAAAAGCGTAATATGAAAAGGCACAAATATTAGGAGAATGTGACCTACGCGTTTCCGAGATTTTCGGCCGAAAATCGTCGCGCGGAGGGGAAAAAAATATGTTTTCAAAAATTCACCATAAATCGAGATATTGTTCTAGAGACTTGCAATATGTTTTAAAATGAAGATAAATGATTGAATATTACTAGACTGTAAGATTTTTATGTTATAAATGCGTTTTTTTACCTTTTCGGTTGAGTCAAAGTTGACCGATCGTAGTTTTTTTTCGTACTTATCGTACTTTATATGCAAATATTTCAAAAATGATAAATGCTACAACCTTCCAATATTTTTTGTTATATTGTGCATGTTTTTGCGCACATTTCCATATATAAAACTATAAAATAAGCGTAATATGAAAAGGCTCAAATATTAGGAGAATGTGACCTACGCGTTTCCGAGATTTTCGGCCGAGAATCGGCGCGCGGACGGAATAAAAATATTTTTTTCAAATATTCACCATAAATCGAGATATTGTTCTAGAGACTTGCAATATGTTTTAAAATGAAGATAAATGATTGAATATTACTAGACTGTAAGTAATTTGCTTACCCCCCCATATTTATAATATATATATATATATATATATATATATATATATAATATATATATATATATATATATATATATATATATATATATATATATATATATATATATATATATATATATATATATATATATATATATATATATATATATATATATATATATATATATATATATATATATATATATATATATATATATATATATATATATATATATATATATATATATATATATATATATATTTTTATACGTAAAATATATATATTACATTCTTCGATTCTGGTACCAATACATAAATAAATGGGAATGCAGTGACACTCTCTTTTCGCATACAATGAAATGTCTTATTATTATTTTATCATGCACACATTCAGATATATAAAAATTTTGGTAATAATATAAAACTAAAATATAAAATAAATGCAGAATACTCACTCGTAATCCTGACTCTTCGTTGCTATTCTTGTTTTTCTCCCTCCTCCATTGAAGAGTCTTGCATTTTTTTCCTCTCGACATGACGAGGTACAGGGAGACGCGCGCCCTTACGGCCGCTGGGATAGGGCGCGGTTTTCCGTGCGCCCTCCCTTGACCGCCGCTGAGTCGCACTCCAATACAAGACCACACTGTGGTATTTGCGGTCACACTCCCCGAATCTGCATAGAGCTATCTTGCAGGTGCGACAGAAGAACCGGGTGTCTCCTCCTTCTTGCCATTCAATATGGCACACCCTGCACCCCGTTTCTTTCTGCCTGCGCCCTTCTAGGAGATCCAGTGTGTGATTCCCCTGGCATTAGCCGACACGGAGGTCCACTACCCGACGAGAAGGGGCTCGGGGTGGGGGCGTCGCCAGCAGGGGCGGCGGGCAGCAGGGGCGTCAGCAGCAGGGGCGGCGGCAGCAGGGCGGCGGCAGCAGGGGCGTCAGCAGCAGGGGGGTGTCGCAGAAGGATGACCGAAGTTGGCACCCCGAAGGTCTGCCCTTTCCTCTATGGGTAGATCTACAGCTCGGGGCAGGTGGGCAGACATGGAAGGCCACTCATTGGGATCAAAGTTGATGAGGGCTTCCCCGGCTGCCTCAAGGAACTGTAAGTGGCTCATCCTCCGTAGATCGGGACCGTAGTACCCACATAGAGTACGTAGGCATTTTGGAGGGCCAAGCTGAAGGATGTATTTGAGGAGCTTCTGTGTCCACCTTCTGGTTCTCCTGGCGAAGGGATAATATTGGATGAGTTGATCAAAGAGATCAACTCCTCCCATGTGCCTATTGTAGTGCCCAATGACGGTAGGGCGCTCAACACGAACTGCTCATACACAACTCGGCCCTGTCGACGCGTCTTCTTCCGCTGCACGATCTCCTCTTGGACAGGTTCATGGCTCGTCGTAATCATGGGGACGAGTCGGACACCCTTCCAACAGATGACGAAGCAGCTCCCTTCCGCCGCCACTGTGTCTCTCCTCTTGCCAGATGTTGCTGATGGCTAGCGTACCTCTTGAGGGAATTCGGGGCCCCACGCACCAACCGAAGGGTACCACTGACGCGAACACCTGCATCATACAGTTCCTGGGCCAGGGATACCGAGTTATAATATTATCCATAAACCAGTGGTATCCCTGGTTACGAAACGATCACAAGCTCGAAAACAGTGTCACGCATCGTGGAGAAGACCCCGGAATACACCGAAAAGTCCACGACGTAGCCAGTGTTGGCCTTTTCTAGGCCTCGGTAATCAAAAAAAAAATTTCACGCCATATTTCTTCTGCTTCGTGGGGTTATACACTTTGATGCTTAGACGTCCTGTGTAAGGCATTAATCCCTAATCTTAAAGAAAGGTCTTTCCAGGAATCACGAGAGTTTTACAGCGTTCACGAATATATTCCAACACTGGGCGCACTAAAATGAGGCGATCAGAGTTATTCCGGGGTATGGCCCTTCGGTTGAAGGCGTTAAAATATCTGTCCAACGCCAGGAAAGTATCACGGGCATAATGCCGGGGTCACATAGGGCGTACATAAAAGAAAATTACGCCACCAATACATCCTGACGTCGGCAGCAGGAATCAATCCAAAAAAAAACGTGGAGCCCCAAAAAACAAAATGCGCCCATGTCAGGGAGGTCGCAGCCTCGCCAGTGATAAGATAATGTCGTGCGTAGTTCATCACGGCAATACCTGGCGTAGTCCACCGTCTCTGCTACCAGGTACTCCAGCAATTCCCGCGTAAGGAAAAGCTGAACAAAACCCAGAGCAGTCAGGGGAACAGGTACGGTGAGCCCAGGATTTGCCGTAAATGGATGCATGGTAGGTGGTGTGGGGTCCTCTGTCCACCCATCGTCGCTCTCGGACGACCCTAGGCTAGCACGACTATCCGACCTTCTACGTGTCCCCTGCGCGCGCGCGGCGCGCGCGGGCACGAGCGCGGGCACGATTTCCCACACGGAACCCCCCTCACTGGGCCCATCTCCCTCACTCAAGCCTTCGCTTTCTGTATCATCATCGCCAACAAAACTTGATCCTAAATCATCGTCCTCCCCCTCCTCAGATTCCCCCTCATAAGCACTATAACTACTAAATTCTAGTTCACTTTCGGGATGTGACCCTTCGAACGGACATTGGGGGCAAATAATCCTCGTCATCACTATGATCGGGAGTAATGTCCTCGTCACTGGATGACCAACCGCCGCCATCAAAAATGAGGACTTGCCAAATGCTCTCGATCGAGCTCCGATAAATAATCGTCAATGTCTCTTGGTTTGAGCCCTCCCAATTCCTACGAATGCCCCTAAGGATGGCACGATGTTTCCTTGGGGTTACTAACGGCAAATGAGACACCCATTTGAAGCACTTTCATCGACACGTGGTCGCACAGAACGGCGTTGAGGAGCGAGGTCAGGTTGGGTGCTGGGTCCTTCGCCAGCATCCAAGTCCAAAACTCTTAACTAACGATCCCTCCCGACGGGTAAAACGCGCCTTTCGCGTGTCATACGACGGTCAGACATCTCTATGAACGTTCTGTACCAACACAAATGTTCAAAGTCTCGCACAAGCTCAGTCAAACACGATTGCGGCAAAAGATCGCTGACGGATGATGCTACGATGATGCTGGCTGGAGCGAGAAGGAAGGATTCCGCGCATGCGCACTTGGGTCACGCTTCAAAAACAAAACAAGGCCTTGATCCGTGATCTCCCAGCATCCCCCAAGGCGCGTGATTCAAAAGTTTTCGGCTGGTAGGCCTATAAGTATTTTCCGCGAATTTAAAAAAAAACTTTTTTGAGTTCGACGTATGGTACGTCCAATTGGCATACGGGAGACATTTTGACTCGACGTTAATACGTCCAATCGGCGTAAGAGGGTTAACTTGACTTAAGTCTATTGACGACCTAACAATGTATTTAAAGCTACAATAATAGAACATTTTCAAAACTGAAATAAGGATCTAGGTCCAAAAACAGAAAAATAAAACGATGCTTAAAAAAATCCCCAAAAGTTACTCGAGACTTCTCGAGAAATATTGACCTAAGAAGGCCGAGTGGATAAATGCAGTATCGCCACTGGTGCTGACACTTTGATAGTCAGTTCCACCGATTAATGGCCAGAGCTAAAAATGATCCGGGACGTACGATGATAAATGGGTCTGAATCGACACAGTGGATGATGATGACTTATGATGGCGTAGACTACAGAGCAAAGTGAGAAGGAGATGACATACGACGTATCTCGAATCTTTTTTTTGCGAATTTTGGTGAATTTTGCATTCAATGGAGTTTATTTTATGGATTTATATGGATTTAATCTTCATATTAGATCCTTCTTCATTGCAAGGAACCAAATTCCCGAACTGTAGCCGAGTACTGGAACCTTGGCTGAAAAAAAGTGGGACGCTACTTCTTGAAAACTATCATAGAATCATCTTTAAAATAATTTAATTATGTTTCCCAAACCCAAAATACTTTCAGGATACTTTGAACTAACCTAACCTAACCTAAATTGTCAGTAGGATAGTTCTTAAAACTAACCTAAACCTACCGCCGACCTAGCCTACTTAGGGGCATGTCGAAAAAATATTATCAACAGGATACCTCTTTGAATTAACCCAACTTAATCTAACTCAACCTAACTTAACCCAACCCAACTTAACCTAACCTAACCTAACCTAACCTAGGGGCATGGCAAAATTATCAATAGGAAACCTCTTTGATTTAACTTAACCTAACCTAACCTAGAGGCAGGGCCAAATTATCAATAATCACCTCTCTGAATTAACCCAACCTAATCTAACCCAACCTAACCTAACCCAACTCAACTTAACCTAACTTAGGGGCATGGCAAAATTATCAGATTGGATACCTCTATGAATTAACCTAACCTAACATAACTCAACCTAACCTAACACAACCAAACCTAACCTAACCTAACATAACTCGACCTAACCTAACCCAACCTAACCTGACCTAACCTAGGGACATGGCAAAATTATCAATAGGATACCTCTCTAAATTAACTTAACCTAACCCAACATAACCTAACCTAGGAACATGGAAAAAAAACTTGGGCTGGTGCAATATTAGTATACCATACCTAACCAGGGAAAGGTAGTGATGTATTTCCCCTGTTTCTATTAATCAAAATATAATATGATTTTTCAATTTTCCACATAAAAATTCATAGGATTTAATTTATAAAATAGTTGTCTTCATAAACAAGCTATCAGAATAATTTTCTTTTATATCAAAGAAAATGTTGATTTTTTTTTTTTTATATATTAGACTTCAAAGGAACATAATTTAGGAATAGATGTATTCGCAACAATCGAATATAATATTTCGTTTCTTATGAGAAAAAATGTGAATATTTTTCTAATATAGAAACTGACAGGATTATAAATTTGAGTTAGATTTCCTCATAAAAAGTTTATTAATATATTTCGTTTCTTCTATATGAAAGAAAATATGGCTATTTTCTTAATATGAGAACTCATAGGATTTCATTTTGTTTCAATTGGTTTCTTCATAAACATTCTAAGTGTTGAGGTAACTGCAGAAGTTTCCGAATATGTGCCTTTCGTATGCGACAAGAGAGGCAGATTGATAAAGCAATATTGCTATGAAATGGACGATAAAATGAAAGGAAGATAATTGAAAATAATGTGAAATATTACCCAGACGATCTTATACTGCCGTTTGGAAGCTGGAGAATTGGTACAAGTTATAGCACATATGGCCCCAATATATGACGAGAGAGAGAATGGATTTTGTAAAAAGGATATTGACGAAACGGAAAACGAAGGAATATGAAGATAGATAACTGAGGATGCAACATAATTAATAAATAAAAAAAAGGAAATATGAATTATTACACGGAGGAAAGAGATTGTCATTCTGGAACTGGAAAATATGAAGAGAAGCCTTTCTAAAACAAATTTGACCTGCAAAGGCCATTTCTGGAAAATTTAATCCCAAAACTCATCATGGAAATATTACCAGCGCTCGAAAACTCGGCGGAGAAGAGTTTGCATTGTCAGTGGCGATAGCAAATGAAGCTAAAAAAGAGAGTGATGTTGATAACATTCGACAGTTTTGAGCCAATTACCTTGGAACAACATGTTTCAGATTATCTGCAAAGCTTTGAGAGAAAGTGGTTGACGAGATTTTATGCTTGGCAGAGGACTCATGGAAAAAGGTTATTAGGATTTGCTGATAGAAGGATATATATATATATATATATATATATATATATATATATAATATATATATATATATATATATATATATATATATATTTATATATTTATATATATATATATATATATATATATATGATATATATATATATATATATATATATATATATATATATATATATATATATATATATATATATATATATAATATATATATATAGATATATATATATATATATATATATATATATATGATATATAATATATATTATATATATATATATAATATATATATATATACTAAATATATATATATAATATATATATATATATATATATATAATATATATCTATATATATCTATATATATATAATATATATATATAAATACTCAATATATATATATATATATATCTATATATATATATATATATATATATATATATATATATACTATATATATCATATATATATATATATATATATATATATATAAGGAAGATTGATACAACTTGGGACGAACAAATCTGGGGCAATTTTGTGTAGCTGACAATATTGTAGGAACCTTAAATCTAGTTTAAGGTTCCTACAATATCGTCAGCTAACTAAAATGACCCTCAGATTTGTTATATATATATATATATATATATATATATATATATATATATATATATATATATATATATATATATATATATCTTGTTTTATATAACTCTTCGCTCCATTCATGCTCATATTAACTCCCACCTTCCAGCAATAAAGAGCATCGGACATCTAAGGTAGATAATAATCCCTTATTCAACAAATCCTTTCCCAATGATGAATCTACAAAGATTCTCTATTCAAGACTAAATTAATTTATGCAAATTAGTCCCTCTAAGGGACGTCACTATCCCCTGAAATAATCAAGCATCAAAACATCCAAACATCTAAACATTAATAACAAATTCCAACGCAGAATACATTGTTGAATAACTCTGGGGTACTAAAATAAGTTCCATTCATCTGGGAAATCTTTATGATGTTTGATGTTTCATGTTTGAAGTGATAATAATGTTTGAAACATTGGATTTCCATTGGTGCAAAATCTGACAAAACAGGTAGAATGATTTTGTCATGAATGAGTCGGTGATTTGTCATTATAATACCGAAGGCTATTTAGATAATGCCATGATTGTATAGCATTGAAAAATAATATATTAATATTAATCTTTTTTGTGTGTAGAGGGTTGAAGGTACGGTTTCATAGGCACAAAGGCCGGCATTGTAGATATAATGCCGCCGCTAATGAGCCACGTCTGTCATTATAGCTCAATGGGAATAATGGCGTTCCCCTCATCATTATAATATGAAATATCGTGTAATCGTATTTGGAGCATAATTTATACATCACTGATTCTGCCTCTGTATAAATGAGTATGATATTCATTATATGAATGTAATGAAATATCTTTTTATTAAGGAGAAGGAAGAATATTGATATTTGGTCGTAATTATGTGTGTAGCTGATAAATGAAAATTTCTGTTAGATATGAAATGAAATTTATTAGCAATAATGGATGTAATAATCACTGAGGCATATAATATGACATTATATATATATATATATATATATATATATATATATATATATATAATATATATATATATATATGTATATATATATATATAAATGTCATATTATATGCCTCAGTGCTAATAACATAACATCCATATTGCTAATAAAATACAAATATATACGTATATATATATATATATATATATATATATATATATATATATATATATATATATATATATATATATATATATATATATATATATATATATATATATATCTATATATATATATATATATATATATATATATATATATATATATATATATATATATATATATATATTACAATTATATTGAATTTACCACGTTTAAATACGCATGTAATATATGTAATTCTACATATCAATGATTACATATACTTTTATTCATCTGTTACATTTTAATTACGACAGAATATTAACCTTCTGCCTTTCTACAATGCAAAACATTTAATTAATAAATCATATGTGAATATATAATATATTATAATTACTATTTATAGAAGCAGAGCCAGTGACCTGTAAATTGGATCAGAGCCATATATCTCACAATTAAAATTATGAATACATCATATTCCATATTATGATGAAAGGGACAGCATTATCCTCACTGAGCAATAATAACGTAGACGTGGGTCATTAGTGACAGCATTATAATATGATGATTGGACTTTTTGGCTTCGAAACTGTACTTTTTTGCTTGTTCGGGGAGTAAGACTACAAACTAACCTGCGGTTGTTGATGGGGGTGTAGGAAAGCCCTATGAAAAAGCCTAAAAAGGTCTGAAAAAGTGTTTTGCTTTGAGTTAAATTTACAGGAATTTTAGGATAGGATATTGAAGATTTATTTATTAGAATGAAAACGTAAAAAAAATAAAGTGCATGTTAAGCAGTACAGAACAATTATTCCTAAAATGAAATATAGCGTATTTATTTTAATTTTCGTTGGTGAAACAACGCTCTATTTGACTGTAGATTTTAGCACGCGCTTCAGATAAGGTGGAGGTCGGATCACACATTGTTAATTAATGCAGAAAAAATAATTGTTATGCATATATTATTTTTCAATGTTATACTGGGATTACCCAAATACATATTGATCTGTAATTTATGTATATACATATATATATATATATATATATATATATATATATATATATATATATATATATATATGTATATATATATATATATATATATATATATATTTTATATATATATATATATATAATAACTTTATCATATTAAAAGTGAAAATGTGGCAATAAATCCTAACCAGTTTCGACTCTATACCAAGATAGTCTAAGATATAAAAACGAAACGGGTCGAGGTTCACACCTATAGCGTTTGTATTTGTGTGTGTGTGTATAAAGCTCAGAGTACAAGAAAGTATTATCTATATTCTCTCAACTTTTCCTGCCATTTCGAAGATGAATTTAGGTTAAGGTACTAATTTTTCTTAAGGGAAATAGAATTAGAACTTATTGATTATGCCACATATTTATTTCTAAATGTTACAACAATAGGTTTGCGAATTAAGATATGTTGTTGTCTATTCACAATGTTTCAGCCTTTTCCTACCTCAAGGAAGGGTAAGTTTAGGTTAAGGTAATTAAATATAGTGATATAAATATATATATATATATATATATTAAAATATCTATATATATATTATATATATATATATAGATATATATATATATATATATTTTATATATATTACATATATATATATATATATATATATTATATATATATATATATATATATATATATATATATATATATATATATATACTATTCCTATCACTTCAAAGTTAAAATTATGTTAAGGTACCTATCAGTTCAAGAAAATCATATAAGGAATTTTGCCAAAATGAAAATTATAATCTTCAAATTTAACCACTTTCTTATTTTTGATATTATAAAGCTTAGAGTATTGACATCTGAAGTATTATTCGAGATACAGACAGTTACATTAATTTATTGTGACTTTTGTAAAGTTTAAAGTGCACTACAATGTTTTATAACTTTTCAGTGTTATAATTGTGCAGAATCTGGTTCAAATATCAAAGTTATTGGTGCTATAAAAACTGTATTTTCAATTCTTGATAGATAGAAAGTGATAGTATTGGTTTTTATTGTTAAAAAGATGGTATATAATACGATCGTTTTTCATAAACAATTTCCATAATCATACTATAATGGGCGTAATGTCTGTCTGTCTGTCTGTCTGTCTGTCATTCAATCACGGCCAAACGGCTGGTCAGATGGGCATGAAAACTTGGCAGGGTTATGGTGGGGACCCCTAAGATTGTTTGTAATGGGGTTTCATCCAACATACCCCACTTTGTAGGGGTGGGGGTGAAGGGATTCCTTGAAACGGAGCTGTTTCTGACCGTGAAACGAGGCTGGTTATTCCCGTAGACTTAGTTTCTTTACGATTTTTCATACATAATTTCTGTACAACTTCCCCGGAGAAAGTCGCGAGTATTTCAGCTCGGACACAATAGAAGATGAAAATTATCATCAATATCCACAAGATTTTTTCAATAAACTTAAATCCATCGGGACTCCCAGTGCACAAAATAACGTTGAAGAATTACTGCCGGTAATGTTGCTTCGGAATTTCGATCCTGCCAATGGACATAATAAAGAGGAAACTGACAAGTTCCTACTTTCTACTCTTTTTTTTGGAAGACACAGGATCATAAGAGGATTTATCAGTAGCCATAACGCAATAAACATACAAGTTGCGTCTTTGCAGTAATATAATGAAAAGAAAGATACTTCATTATTCGTATCACCGTGCAAAGTAATTGACAAAGTAACGAACCAATCAAGATCCCTGTTCCGTTAAATGAAAGTCACCGACAGACCTTACAGACCTTACAGACCTTACTCTTGTTCGGGTTGCCCCAGGTCCCTCAGTGTGAGGCACCTCTAGTGTCTACCAGAGAGTTGCTATACATCTTCCGGTATATTTTGCATCTTCCAATCTTGGATGGTCTGGGATGCAGTTTTAGATATTTGTCGAGCTTATTCTTAAACACATCTACGCTCACTCCTGATATATCCTCAGATGAGCTGGCAACGCATTGAATAGACGCTGCATTATCGATGCTGGTGCGTAGTGGATTAATGTCCTGTGTGCTTTTCCTTATTTTTCCTGGTATAGTTTTGGGCACTATTATCTAACCTCTGCTTGCTCTTTCTGATATTTTTAGTTCCATGATATTTTCTGCTATTCCTTCTATCTGTTTCCATGCCTGAATTATCATGTAGCGTTCTCTTCTCCTTTCTAGACTATATAATTTTAAGAATTGTAGTCTTTCCCAGTAGTCTAGGTCCTTAACTTCTTCTATTCTAGCTGTAAAGGACCTTTGTACACTCTCTATTTGTGCAATATCCTTTTGATAGTGTGGGTACCATATCATATTGCAATATTCAAGTGGGACTACGAACTATGTTTTATACAGCATAATCATGTGTTCAGCTTTTCTTGTTTTGAAGTGCCTGTAACAAACATTCCCCATTTTTGCTTTACATTTTGCCAACAGAGTTGCTATTTGATCATTGCATAACATGTTCCTATTTCATCATCACACCAAGGTCTTTAACTGCTTCCTTATTTGTGATGGTCTCATTATTAGGTCCTTATATGCATATAGCTTTCTTTCTCTGTCTCCATAATTTATTGATTCAAATTTATCAGAGTTAAATACCATCCTATTTACCTCTGCCCAATCATATACTTTGTTAAGGTCTCTTTGTAGAGCGTTCCTATCTTCATCACAAGTAATTTCTCTACTTATTCTTGTGTCATCTGCGAAACTACTCACTACCGAATCTTTAACATTATTGTCTATGTCTTCAATCATAATAACAAACAGTATTGCAGCTAACACCGTACCTTGCGGCACACCGGATATTACCTTGGCTTCATCCGATTTCTCGTCGTTTGCAATAACTATCTGTTTTCTGTTGTGTAAAAATTCTTTTAACCATCTTCCTACTTTATCACGATATTGTGTTTTAAATTTTCTAATTTTCTTTCGCTAATATTATTATGGTCTACTTTATCAAAAGCTTTTGCAAAGTCTAAATAAACCACATCTGTTTCATTTCCGCTTTTCATAATTTTGAATAGGTGTTTTCACGGTGGACTAACAGTTGGGTTTGTGTACTTTTTCCGGGTACGAAACCATGTTGTCCTTTATTAAACAAATTATTTTTTTATTAAATGTTTCATAATATTTTTCTTCATTACCCTTTCATACACTTTCATAATATGTGATGTTAGACTCACAGGCGGCCTATAATTACTTGCCTCTAGTCTTGTTCCACTTTTGAAAGTAGGGGTAATATATGCTAATTTGTGCTCATCATATATCTTGCCTGTATCTACACTTTGTCTTAATAATATTGCAAGTGGCTTTGCGATAGAATGAACTACTTTCTTTAACAAAATAGCAGGAATTCCATCAGGCCCTGCAGCAGCTCCATTTTTTAATTTCATTAATAGCCTGCACAATATCAGCTTCATTAATATCTATGTCAGCTAAATATTCACTATTTTCATCCCTTACTTCTATATCATTATCTTCATTATCTATTCTAGGGGTGAATTCTCTCTTATATCGTTCTGCCAGTATGTTGCAAATTTCCTTTTTTTCATTTCGTTAATCTCCCTTCAATTCTCAGAGGGCCTATTTCTATTCTTCTTTTATTCATCTTCGCATATGAGTATAATAGTTTGGGGTTTTGCTTGATATTTAATAGGGTTTTTTCTTCCAAGTCCCGTTTTTCATTTTCTTTTGATTGTATAATCTTTTGTTCTGCATTTTCTATCTTACTTTTTAGTTTCTATAAACTTTCCATGCATTTTTTTCTTTTGCAAGACCTTTTTTCCACTTTCTGATTTTCTGGAACAAGATCCTTCTGTCTCTTGGTATGCATGAATGATGTTTACTTTTCTTCTTCGGTATAATATTTTTCCACTATTATCTCCAATATTTTATATAATATCTCCGTATTTACCCTTATGTCATCACTTACGAAAATGTTATCCCAATCTTTGTTTAATTCTTCATTAATTTCTGACCATTTTATATTTTTACTGTAGAAGTTGTATTTTCCATATCCTTCCCACTTTTTCATTTCTTGCTTATCTCTATTTTCACTTGCTTTGGAATGAACTGTTTAATTCTATGACATTATGGTCTGAAATACTCGCATTATAACAAAATATTATTTCTTTAACATAATTCATCTCGTTCACAAATACTAGGTCTAAAAGTATTTTGTTCCTTTCTTGTTGGCAGGTGATTTATTTGTTGAATGTTGTATTCTAGTAGCAATATCTAATAGCTTTTCAAATTGCCTCTTATCTTCTGCCTACTCTATTACTCTCTTTTTATATGTATAAGTACAACCACAATCTCCTATTCGTTCTTTCCATTTCTACGAAAGGAAAGTTGAAGTCACCAGATAGGAGAATAGTCCAGTCCTTGTGATTTCTACATATATCATCCAATTTTTCAATTATTATGTCAAACTCTGTAGTATTAGGAGGTCTATATATTACTAGTTCATCAATTTTTCAGATTCAAATTCTACCGCTATTAGTTCACATTCTGTGTACTATATTTCTCATATATTTTTCCTTGTTTTGTTTTTTGTCTTTCCATATATTGCGGTTCCCCCTTGATTCCTATTTTTTCTATCTGATCTATAAGTTTGGAACCCTTTTATTTGATCATCATTCCCATCTCTTGGGAATACCAGGTTTCACTTATATTCATTCATTATATCTATTTTCTTTTCATTTTGGGTTAGTTCTTCTAAGTACTCTATTTTTCTTTTTGAGTTACTCGTAACTAACCCTGCGCATTCATCACTATGATGGTTTGCGTGTTTTCTCTCCTTCATTTAATACTGATAGTAATAAGGATTTTCCCATGTCTCTTTCCTGTTCTGGTATGTTGTTCTTTTTTTTTTTCATTTCCAGAATTCTGACATTAAAAAATCCAACTTTTCCATAATATTTGATCTTCCTTCATCATAATTATTAATTTTGTGTCTGAATCTGCAATTTTCTCCGTTTCTGCAATATCCTCTTGCATAATAAATACAGTTATTATCTCTTGAGTAGAATTTCGGAGCTGATGCTTTGAAATTTTTTGCTGACACCTCTGCATATCTCATTGGTGGTTTGCTTTTCTCTTTTACCTGATATTCTTGATTTCTCTCTTTATTTGTTTCTTTCTTATTTTGGATTTTATTACTTGGTTGGTTATTTATTTGATTATGATTCATGGCTACAGGGTGCATATATTTGCATTTTTTGTCGAACTTACATCCTTTTGCCTTCTTTTTAGGTTTTTTACATATTTTTGGATGCAGATCTCTGCAATCATCCCCATATCCATCTAAGTATGCACATTTACCATATATTTCATAGTTTTGACATATCTTAGGATGTTTGTAGTAACATCTTTCTCCAAATCTGCAATTCCCTCTTTTCAAAAGGTTGCAGATTTTGTCTTTCTTGTCTATTTTTTCCTCTTTCCCGTCATTGTATAGATCTGGGTAGAGCCTCTTCGGGATTTGCTTTTCTGTTGTCATATCGTAATTTATTTCTTCGTAGGTATGCTGCTTTATTGCCTCATATTGGTTTTTTAGTATCAATGAGTATCTCTGCATCCATACTTTTATATTGTTCTTTGTTTTCCTTATTTTTTTCTTTCTGTCATTTCATTTTTGTTTACTTCTCTTTCCGTTTTCCTCTTCTTCTTTTTCTTCTTCTTCTTCCTCTTCCTCTTCTTCTTCATCCTCAACTATTTGTACATTCAATCTTGATTTAATAACATTGTCTATCCATGATAGACATGTTGACAAAAAATTCTTGTATCTTTTCTCAAATCTTGTATTACCTCAGCACACTGTGGATGGTCGGAATGTTGCATGCAGCACATTTTCTGATTAGGTTTTGTGGATTGACTATGCTATACCAAACCTTACACAGTTTGCATGCTTTTGGCATTCTTTTTTCCTAATGCATCAATTAGTATATTCACAAGATTCACCTTATTCATTTCTTTGTCGGAATATGTTGGTTATGTATATTTTCTTTATGAGTCTCTTGACCACTTGGATTTTATTTGGAACTTCTTCAATTATTTTCAAGATGTTTTCATTAGATTTGTTCCAGTTTGAAGGATTATATCCTTCTAATATATCTATGAATGCTTTTGTATCTTTTTGGTTAGGACTGTTGCTGATTTCATAGATGAGAAATGCCAGTTCCCTTCCTGCTACCTCATCGTATTGTGAATCTGCTAAGCACGCCAAAATTACGCCACCTTTTCCCGCAGTTGGAACTTACTGCCATCTTGTTCTGATTTATAGTATTACACTTGATAAACTAACTTAGAAGACGCTTTATCCTACTATTTTCACACTAATCTTATCACCGATAGTTTCACGAACACTTCTAGATATTTCTCAAATTCTAGTCGTATGTTAAACTTGTGATATCTGTTGATTATTGTGACTTCACGCGGGTACGTCTCACCAAGCAAGATGGCTACTACGAGGGAGAGAGAGAGAGTGGAGAGAGAGAGAGAGAGAGAGAGGAGAGAGAGAGATAGAGAGAGAGAGAGAGAGAGAGCCATTTAACGACATTAATGCACTACAATTGTATAATTTTTATCTTGCTATCGAAAAATGAGAGAGAAAGAGAGAGGAGATAATTTGTGATTTGAGAGCTAAGTAATCCGATGATCCCATCACCGTCTTCGTTACTTGACTTACATTTAGAGAGAGAGAGAGAGAGAGAGAGAGAGAGAGAGAGAGAGAGAGAGAGAGAGAGAATCATTAAAAGAGGGTAAACAATAATGAATACGAACTTCTTTACGTTCATTGATCGTCCCTTCACCTACTTTAATAGAGAGAGAGAGAGAGAGAGAGACTGAGAGAGATGAGAGAGAGAGAGAGAGAGAGAGAGAATATCATTAAAAGAGGGGAAACAACAATTAATAACAATTTCTCTGCGTTCAGTAATCGTCCCTTGAATTACAATTGCATTACGAGAGAGAGAGAGAGAGAGAGAGAGAGAGAGAGACTATTCGTGTAATCGCCTTATTTTAATATTGCTGGACAAATAGTACATATAAATTTTTCACTCTGCACCCGTATTTTATCACCTATCGTAGATGGGTAAGTTTGCTAGTCTATAATAATTACAGTAACATAGTTTAATCTTAATAGGATCTTATTCACATTTTTAAGTTTTTAAAGGTTTTACTTTTGTAGTTTATAAAGGATATACCCATATCACCGAAATATTCAGAAATTTTTTTATATTTAAATGATTCCAAAAAAAAAAAAAAAAACACACACACACACACAGGCCACAACCTTTGCTCGGATCAAAGTAACACAAGAGAAAAGGTTAATTAAAATTCGTGGAAGAAGACACGTTGAATAAAATCTTATCACAAGACGGAGTTTTTTTTCTGGAAAATCAATTAGCGTCTGACTTTTCGACGAAGGTTTATTTTTTCCGAGAATGTGTTCTGAAACCAGAGTAAAGAGAAAAAAATTATGCAAGATTTCATGTAAGAAAAATATCTTATTTGTTTACATAATCCGCTTAAAATTATTCATTTTCTCATATTTTATCATTTTCATTTCTTTCTAAGTTTCTCTTGTAATGTCTTTTTGCGTTCTTGGTTATTTTCTTTAAGTAAATTTCCTTTTCGACTTATATATATATATATATATATATATATATATTATATATATATATATATATATATATATATATACTATATATATATATATATAAGCGAATTCCACAGAAAAATTATAGTAAAAAATCCAAGCGCTTTCGTCTTTACTCAGACATTGTCAAGGAGTTAATGAGGTACAATTGGAGAGAAAGGTCTCATGTACAACACAAGATCAAGAATACCAGATGGTTAATTGTCAAAAAGGGTAAAAATTAAAAGATATAATCCAGGATTAATCGGATATCATATGGTCACAAACCTAATCAGATTGACCCTAACCGAAATTACAAAGTTTCTTTACAGTCCAAGACATGTAAAAACTGAATATATTAATTTTGTTGCTTATATTTATCTACAACTTTTTTCATTATGGAAGCATCAAGTTTGAATAAACCAAGACTTAAATTTAGACCATTTCAATTATTTGACTTGATGAAACAAGATTCAATGATATTCCTTTTAACTGTGTCATTACAGGGATAAGGATCTTGCTTGACTCCAGTTATTAGGATGGTCTAAATCTCTCATATGTACGAATAATGCATTCGATATTTGCCCAGTTCTCTGTTTTTTCTGGGATGTTTCTAAGGGCTTTACGTGTCTGTAGCCCGCAGTTTATTGACGCTGAAATTAAAACTATTATTATATTGCAATGAAACTTAAATACCCAAGGACTTTTGTAGATGTGGCATGGAAAAGAGCTAGAAAAACATTTTATTCACTAATGACAAACTTGAATTTAGTAAGAATAACCATAATAAAATTACCCTATGATGAAAGGTTTTTAGATATTCCTAGAGTTTTAATATTAGTTTTCAGTAATATTAATGTCAAGAGTTTAATAGTCAAAAATTCTCCTAAAGATCTTCCAGGCTGCATATATGAAATTCCTTGCAAAAAGTGTGATAAAGTCTATTACGGACAAACCGGTAAATCTCTCGTTCACAACGTCTCAAACAGCATCAGTATTCTGTGAGAACTGGGCAAATATCGATGCATTATTCGTATATATGAGAGATTTAGAACCATCCTATTAACTGGAGGGTCAAGCAAGAGCCTTAATCCCATGTAATGACACAGTTAAAAGGAATATCATTGAATCTTGTTTCATCAAGTCAAATAATAGAAATAGTCTAAATTTAAGTCTTGGTTTATTTATGATGCTTTCATAATGAAAAAAGTTGTAGATAAATATAAGCAACAAAATTAATATATTCGTTTTTTACATGTTTTGGACTGTAAAGAAACTTTGTAATTTC
>NC_087208.1:42346642-42361642 GCF_015104395.2 Macrobrachium nipponense | reverse complement strand
AGAACATCTGACCCGTCAGGAGAATTAGTTTACAGCCGCTGGGTCTCAATGGCCCTGGTAACGAGCCACACGTTTTGATCAGAAGTCCATTATTTACCCTCGAGCCAGATCCAGTTTGCGTTTTCGCTTTTCACGAGACTGGCCTCCCAGAGGCCTACAGTCGCAATTCCATAATTGGCTGAGGGAGAGGTTACGTAACCATTGATATATTCAAAGCGTCTGGCAGGCTCTGAAGCCGTCTGAGAGGATTTGCTCTGAGGGGTTTTGGAAATGTCTGAGATGTTTTGAAAACTTCTGAGAGGTTTTGATAACGTCCGAGAGGCTTCGGTCTGAGAGGTTTTCGAAGCGTCTGAGAGGTTTTTGAAACGTCTCAGAGGTTTTGAAAACGTCTGACCGGTTTTGGAAATATCTAAGAGGTTTTGAAAATGTCTGAGAGGTTTTGAAAACGTCTGAGAGGTTTTGGAAATATCTAAGAGGTTTTGAAAATGTCTGAAAGGTTTTGAGAACGTCTGAGAGGTTTTGGAAATATCTATGATGTTTTGAAAATGTCTCGGAGGTTTTGAAAACGTCTGAGAGGTTTTGGAAATATCTAAGAGGTTTTGAAAACATCAGAGAGGTTTTTGAAAACGGCTGAAAGATTTTGAAAATGTCTGAGAGGTTTTGAAAACGTCTGAGAGGTTTTGATAACGTCTGACTGGTTTTGAAAAATTCTGAAAGGTTTTGGAAATGTCTGATAGGTTATGATAACGTCTGAGAGGTTTTGAAAAAGTCTAAAAGGTTTTGGAAATGTCTCGGAGGTTTTGAAAACGTCTGAGAGGTTTTGGAAATATCTAAGAGGTTTTGAAAACATCAGAGAGGTTTTGAAAACGGCTGAAAGGTTCTGAAAACGTCCGAGATGTTTTAAAAACGTCCGAAGTCTGGGAGGTTTTGAAAATGGCCGTGAGAGTTTCAAAACTGAGATTTTGAAAACCTAAGTTACATTCACTGCGAAATTCCTAAAATTGTGCGTCGAACTCAGGTGTCAGTGGAAACTAACAATAATGTATCATTTATACATAACATAATATGTGAAATCAGAGTTTTGTGAATGAGTGTTTACTTAACCCATATTTTATTTTATGAAACTAATATAGTTTTCAGTCCTGTAGGATTCCTGTAGGATTCCAACCTGACAGTCAGTGAGAAAACAAGTATTGTAATAATTGATTTTGGAAATAATCACCTGATACATACTCATGTATCCTTTTGTGTATGTAGCATTTATGTATTAATAATAAGAACTCATTTAAACTAGATAGTATCTGGCAGAGATTTTTATTCATGAAAGTAACTACCTTTCTATGTAGACCTAACTGTCCTCATCGTCTGGTAGCCTTGGAATCTACCAGAGAATGAGGACAGTCAGTCCTAGAAAGTTTGTAACTTTTCCTGAGTAAATATCTCAGCTAGATACCATCCAGTTTAGACGAGGTCCTGTTATTAATTGTAATGCACAGAACAATTATTGCGTGAGTGCTAAATTATATTATGCATGTATTTTTGTATGAATGGATAACTTTATAGGAATCTGAAACTAGCAAAACCCATTTTTTTAAAATATCTTCCAAATTTTGCGACACGACCTACATGAAAATTTGCGTAATCTCTTTGGCGTCATTCATAAAAATGATCACTTTCACGCCTCCATTCATCCAACAGCCACAACATTTGCACGTATTTCGAAGCTCGGGAAAAAAAATCCTCCCGACCATAAACGAGGTGATTCGATACAGATTGACCAATCAGATTTTGATTGGCAGGTACAATCCTGGTGCCTGAGTGTCGGCCCCCCCCAAAAAAAAAAACACACACACATATACACACAAACAAACAAACAGGGAAAAAAATCTTCAAAGGAAAGGTATGGCAATTATATTGCAAACGAAATTATATATATTTTTTTTTTGTCAGGAAGGGTGACAAAGGATGAGATTTTAATATTCGTCTGCTAAATATGTATTGATGTTAATGATGTTAATAAAATGCCTATTTTCCTATATTTGTATTATGCTTAAATAATTTTCAGACACATTTACAAACCATATAGAAAATATATATATATATATATATATATATATATATATATATATATATATATATATATATATATATGACTGGTAAAAATGTTCTGTAACAACAGAATTCCATCTAATAAAAGGAGCCCATAAAAACACCAAAATATAGAGAAAAAAAAGTACAGTACTATATTTCAGAGACTGCTGTCTCCCTCTTCAGGTAGATGAATGAGAAAAGTTTACAGAAAAGGTGGTATTTATACCAAGAGGTCCATCCACAAACAAGCCATTTTAAGTCACCCCCGCTGATAATCTTCCTTTAATCTTCTTAATGGTTGGTTGAATGAAGACTTTGTCGATCGTGTCCGAAATCCATGCTCCTTTTGAGATGTTCATTACCTGCCTCTCTTTTATTAAGGCCGATCCATCATTTGACTCTTGTACCGGCAGTTGCTGCTATAAATTACACGTGACAAAATTCCAGTTTATTCTATGGTTATGTTCATTTATATGGTTGAAAATAGCCGAGTTCTGTTGTCCATACCTAACTGACCGTTTGTGTTGTATTAATCTCTGGGGAAGGGATTTACCTGTAATCCGATGTAAGATTGGTCACAGTCCTGGCATGATTTCGTATACCCCAGAGTCCGTTTGGAAGATGTCTTTTGTTGGACGTTAATCAGGGATTTGGCTAAGGTGTTTGGGTAAGTAAATACAAAAGGGTTTCGATTTTGCCGAGGGGGTTGGTTATTCTCTTAATCGTGTCCAGGTGGGGAATTATTATTTTATTGTTGGGTGTATCTTCTGGTCTTGTCTTTAGGGGGGGTCGGTAGAAAATTACGTTTGCTTTTGTGAATTGCTTTCTCAATTATATGGTCAGGATAATTTTAAAGACGAAAGTTTGCTTGCGAATTAGTTCAAATTCTTTTTCCAGAATTCTGGGGAACAAATTCGTAAGGCTCTTAAGAACAAGTTACTAGCTACACCTATCTTGATAGTAATGTCATGATAGCTAAAGTAGTGAATGTATGAAAGTGAGAACGTTGGTTTTCTGTATATGGTTTAAATTTGTATTCTGTCGTTATCTCTGATTATTAAGACATCAAGAAAAGGAATTTTGTTGTCTGTTTCCCATTCAACTTTAAATTTGTTGATGCTGGGCACTAATGTGTTTAATTTCGAGAGGAATTCATTGAAATTGCCCCACCTATTATCCCAAAATGTTAGGATATCATCCCGTATCTCATCCACAGCATGTTTTTGGGTTTTATTGCATTTATTACTGTAGTTTTCAAAGTATTCCATGTACAGATTGGCTAGAACAGACTTAAAGGACTACCCATTATACACCCGAATTTTTGCTTGTAGAATGATTCCCCGAATGAAAATACGTTATTAGATGCACATAATTCAACTAGCTTTATTATTTTGTCAAGCGCCAATGGGAAATGATCTGAATAGGGGGATAATTTTACCCTTAAAAACTGAAGAACGTCCTGTACTGGTACTTTAGTGGAACAGGGAATCTACGTCAAGGCTTAAAAGTTTTTATGTTGTGAAGTGGTATATGTGCTTCTCTGAAGAATTTGTGACAAAAATCTTCCGAATGTTTAATGTGACTGGGAGAAAAAGTGCCTAAAAAAGGGGAAAGGAGGCCAGCTAACCATTTAGAATTTTTGTAATTGAAAGCACCGGCACATGAAACGATGGGTCTGAATGGAAGATTGGTCTTTGTGAGTTTTGGGAAGGCCATAAAAGTAGGGTAATTTAGGATTAATTACTTTAAATTTTCTCTAATAGTTCAATACTCTTTTTGTCTTTGCAATTAATCTTACTTTCCGAAAAAATTCTGTGGGAACGTTTTGGAGGGGATTTTTCGTCAGTTTTTCGTATGTGTTTGTGTCGCTAAGGAGCTGGTGATTTTGTCAAGGTAGAAGTCTTTGTCCATTATTACGATTTTGCCGTCTTTGTCGGAATCTACTTATTATAACATCTAACTTTTTTAGCGAGTGGATGGCTATCATGAATCTGCGGGGAACAGGATATTTCTTATGTAAGTCAGTTAAAGCATTTAGTAACACTCCTTTTAAACATATCTCTTCACGGTTGTAGTTTTTGTCAGATATGAATTTATCAAAAGCCACTATGAAGTCTAGGTTGTTTTGCGGTCTGGCATAAGGGCAAAGGATAAGCCTAAATTTAAAACTAAATGTTTGATTCACAGTAAGGGGGTGTTGGATAAGTTTTTTCTCTATATTTGGTGTTTTTATGGCTCCTTTTATTAGATATATATATATATATATATATATATATATATATATATATATATATATATATATATATATATATATATATATATATATATATATATATATATATATATATATATATATATATATATATATATATATATATATATATATATATATATATATACACACAATATATAAATATATATATATATATATATATATATATATATATATATATATATATACACAACATATATAAATAAATATATATATATATATATATATATATATATATATATCTAATATATATATATATATATATATATATATATATATTATATATATATACTATATATTTGTGTGTGTGTGTTTTAAATTAATAGTGATTAATAATTCATATTTCCGTATCGTTAATCTTTTTTGGAGTATCAATATTTTTTTAATTATCTTAATTGAGCTGTTTCCCTTCTCTATAGCTAAAGATATAGATAATATGTCTCCTTATCCCGATTTAAAATAGACAAAAAATATATGAATAAAAAATGAATAGATAAGGGAATAAATAGCTCAATAAACATAATAGTTATGAAAGAAATAGAGGAAGAAAGAAATGCAATGACAAATGAAATTGAAAAAAAATCATCCCACGAGATTTAACTTTGGTTCATTCAGGCCTTCCTTCCTCTAATATTACTTGGGCACTTTACTTAATCAGAAGCTGGTCGCTGATTCCAGTCAACTTGACCCCTGAACTTTGCCTTGACCTCTGATGGGTCATTTATCTCTCTCTCTTCTTCTCTCTCTCTCTCTCTCTCTCGTCTTCTCATCTCTCTCTCTCTGGAAGCAGTTAATGGAATCCTAAGCCTCTGGTATTCTATGTAATTTGCTGGGACCCAAAGGCAGACCTAGGTTATCAATTATGGTTTAACCCGAGATAATGGAACTCGATTATTAATATGCAGTGTTCCATTACGTTGGAAATCTCATACTGAACATCCAGTACTGTACATGGAAGGATATCGTTTAAGCCCAGCTACAGAGACCATAATTAACTGGAAACTCAAACCCTCAATGGACGACACAACTCATTACTACTACCCTTAAAACAATTCTCCTTTCATCTTAATACTTGTTCCTTTTCAATTTTATATGTTGATTTGTATATATATATATATATATATATATATATATATATATATATATATATATATATATATATATATATATACATACATACATACATACATACTATATATATATATATATATATATATATATATATATAATATATATATATATATATATATACATACATATATATATATATATATATATATATAATATATATATATATATATATATATATATACTATATATATATATATATATATACTATATATATATATATATATAGATATATATATATATATATATATATATATATATATATATATAAATATCATAGATACTACGTGTGTGTGGCCGTGTCACTTTATTTGAACAAAAGCAATCCATTAAAAAAATAATCGAAGAAGAAGAGGACATAACAAGAGAAAACAAACTAAAAATTACTCAAAACCACTTGAAACTTTAGACCAAAAAAACCTAAAAAACTTACTTTCTTTTGTTTTACAATCCAACTCGTGTGATTTTCTCCGAGTTGATTTAGAGGCGAAAGACTCAAGAAAAAAGAAAAAAAGGGGGGGGGGGGTGGGGGGGGGATGGGGAGGGGGAAGGGGTAGGCGGGTTTGATTTCATCACCAGCAAATAGAATTAGCGAAATGGAAGCAAGAACGGACTGAGAATTAGGTCTCAAAATTGTCGCGGTGTCATTGAACTTTATTTGATTTTGGATTTTCAGATTTCCTTTTTTTTTCTGTCTTGATTTCTTGGCGTCGCGTCGCGCTTGTAAGAGTTACACGCGCGCACAGTACTCATGAACACAAACATAAACCTACATAAACACGCATACACTCACATACATACATACATGCGTACCTCTTGAGTGTATATATATAATATATATATATATATATATATATATATATATATATATATATATATATATATATATGGTTTGTAAATGTGTCAATAATTGTTTAAGCATAACAAAAATATACGAAAATATGCATATTATTAACATCATTAACATCATTACACATTTAGCAGATGAATATTAAAATCTCATCCTTTGTCACCCTTCCTGACAAAAAAAAAAAAAAACTAAATTCGTTTGCAATATAATTGCCATACCTCTCTTTTGAAGATTTTTTTCCCTGTTTCTTTGTGTGTGTGTATGTGTGTTTTTTTTGGGGGGGCGGCACTCAATCACCAAGATTGTACCTGCCAATCCAAATCTGATTGGCCAATCTGTATCGAATCACCTCATTTACGGTCGGGAGGATTTTTTTTCCCGAGCTTCGAAATACGTGCAAATGTTGTGGCTGTTGGATGAATGGAGGCGTGAAAGTGATCATTTTTCTGAATGACGCCAAAGAGATCAAGCTAAATTTCATGCAGGCCGTGTAGCCAATTTTGGAAGATATTTTTAAAAAATGGGTCTTGATAGTTTCTGATTCCTATAACATTATCCATACATACAAAAATACATGCATAACAATTTAGCACTCACGCAATAACTGTTCTGTGCATTAATGCAAATAATAACAGGACCTCGTCTAAACTGGATGGTATCTAGCGGAGATATTTACTCAGGAAAAGTTACAACCTTTCCAGGACTGACTGTCCCCATTCTCTAGTATCTTCTAAGGCTACCAGACGATGAGGACAATCAATCCTAGAAATCTAGTGACTTTTCCTGAATAAACATCTCTGCCAGATACCATCTAGTTTAAATGAGTTCTTATTATTAATACATAAATGCTGCATACACAAAAGTATCCATGAGTATGTATCAGGTGATTATTTCCAGAATCAGTGATTACAATACTGGTTTTCTCACTGACTGTGAGGTTGGAATCCTATGGGAAAGAAATCTATATTAATTTCTTAAAATAAAGTAGGTTAGGTTTTCCACGTAAGCACACATTCAGAAAAACCTGATTTCACATATTTCAGATTTTCAAAATCTCAGTTTTGAAACTCTCTCAGACGTATCCAAAACCTCTCAGCCATTTTAAAAACCTCTCAGACGTATTCAAACCTCTCGGATGTTTTCAAAACACACCCACGAATTTCAAAACCTCTCAGACGTTTTGAAATTCCTTTCAGACCTTTCCAATATCTCTCTGAAGGCTTCAAAACCTCTCAGACGTGTTCAAAACCTTTCAGACGTTTTCAAAACCTTTGAGACTTTTAAAAACCTCTCAGATATTTTCAAAACCTCTCAGACGTTTTGAAAACCTCTCAGACATTTTCAAAACCTCTCAGACGTTTTGAAAACCTTTCAGACGTTATCAAAACCTCTTAGATATTTCCTAAACCTCTCAGACGTTTCGAAAACCTCCCAGACCGAAACATCTTGAACGTTATGAAAACCTCTCAGACGTTTTCAAAACCCCTCAGACCAAATCCTCTCAGACGGTTTCAAAACCTCCCAGATGCTTTGAATATATCAATGGTTACCTAACCTCTCCCTCAGCCAATTATTGGATCGCGACTTGTAGGCCTCTGGGAGTCCAGTCTCGTGAAAAGCGAAAACGCAAACTGGATCTGGCTCGAGGGTAAATAATGGACTTCTGATCAAAACGTGTGGCTCGTTACCAGGGCCATTGAGACCCAGCGGCTGTAAACTAATTCTCCTGACGGGTCAGATGTTCTATATGTAATTGGTATATAAAGCCAAAGGAATATATCTTCTGTAGAGGAATATGTATATACACTAACTTTGTAAACCCACTGATTTGGTTAGGATGGAATGTCCATGGGCTGACGGAATATGATATAGTAGATGTAGATAGGATTAGTGTTTGTTATGTTTAGCAAAGTTTACGCTTGGATACAATCATTCTAAAAATTCGATCATAGGTCAAAATTTATTTTTTTTGAGATTGTATTTCAAATATTTTTAATAAGGCAATTGCCACTGAAGAATGGCCGAAGAGGATTTGTGATGAAAAATACGTCTTACAAACTTACAATTTTTTTTATGTTTTTTTTTTTTTTTGGGGGTGGGGGGTTCTTGCCATTTTATTTAGTAGACTACAAGATGAAGTGGAGAGAAATTATTACGCGTTTCTCTCTCTCTCTCTCTCTCTCTCTCTCTCTCAAATCTCTCTAAAAGGAAAACTATACCTGCCTCTTCTGTAGGTCGAAATAATCTCAGAAGGAGGCTGGTTTTATTTTTCTATGGAAAACAAATTTCCATTCGATGACGGACCATCGAGTTTGCTCGAGTTGCCTGGTTCTGTGTGTGTGTTTTTTTTTTTTTTTTTTTTTTTGTGTCTTAGGGGAATCTTCGTGGAAGGTTGGCATAGTAAGGGATTCTTCCCCTTGTCTGAGGAACCCCACCATTGAAAGAGAGCTACAATCATTGGGAAGTCGATGTTTTAACGGCCATCGACCACAAGTTCGATTGATGATGAAACACGGACCAGGAGGATGGCAGAGAGAGAGAGAGAGAGAGAGAGAGAGAGAGAGAGAAGGATAATATATATAGTAGGTGTTGAGTTAGGATGCGGACTTTTTGGTGAATTTTTCGTCTATATTACTTCGTCATGTAGGCTATCCCTGGTCTGAAGCTCTCTCTCTCTCTCTCTCTATCTCTCTCTCTCTCTCAACCACCCTTACTGAACAAATTCCCCAAACCATCAGAAAAACCAATAACATCTTTCGTAATAGGAAGATCCAGCCTTTATCAGATCATTATCCCGAAACTTGCTCTATCTCTCTCTCTCTCTCTCTCTCTCTCTCTCTCTCTCTCTCTCTCTCTCTCACACACACACACACACACACACACACACACACAAACACTCCTTTACTGAATTAACACATTCCCAACCATCAACAACCCCAAATACATCTTTCGTAATAAAGAGATCCAGGCTTTATCAGAATTTAAATTGGTACTGTAAACTCATTCGCAATTTATTTGCGCAGCGAATTACCATCTCCACGAAGCAGCAGAATTTTGTCTCTGGGTAACACAGAAAAGGAACTTGCAAATTCAATTTGAATTCCCACCAATGACCGAATACCGGTATAAACCTGGAATGATTTTGTCCCTTCTGCAAATTCATTTCAGGTTAATTCTCCTGCTGGCTTTTCAAGTGTTCCTTTGAAGATCTAGCAAAAAAAAAAAAAAAACAAAAAAAAAAAAATAATAATAATAATAAAATATAATAAATAGATAAAAAAGAACATTCGACGTTGCCTCCAGTATCTGAAATAATTATTTTACGTATAAAATGAAACGTTCTTTTATGCTTTTGAAAGACAAGAATTTATGAAGAGTTTTAGCTATATGTTTTAATGATTTAATTTGACTAAGGAACAAAATGCTCCAGAGAAATTATCTGAGAATTGTCGATTCTGTATGATATGAAAATATATGTGATGCTGTTGCGAATGTAAGCAACCCATTTTGTGTAATATAGGAAGCAAATGGTAACCTTACTTTTTTGTTTAAGCGAGAGGGTTGAGATACTTGAAGCTATGTTGTGAACAAAATAAAACTAGAAAAGTATAACTGAATACCTAGAAAATATAGTAAAGGGTCTTTTGCAGATAAAACTCTTAATTAAAAGGTAGTGGTGATATAGTAGACACTTCATATTTAATCTATTATTGCTTTCTAAATAAAATAAAATCAGTTCATAAGTAGAAAAAAACAAGGCGTGATCTGACCTCCCGCTTACTCTACGGTCAAATAGCACATTATTTCACCAACGAAAATTAATATAAATATGCTATATTTTATTAGAAATAATTCTTCTCTACTGTTTAACAGGCACATTATTTATATTTTAAATTTTCATTCTAATAAATAAATCATATATACACTATCCTGAAATTCCTGTATCCTTACCTAAATGCGAAACACATTTTTCAGACCTTTTCAGTCTCCTACCCCAACAATAAGAACAACAGCAACAACAACAAAGAAGTTTGAAGGTTTACTCCCCGAGTGAGCGATTATAGAAGATTGGGTTTAACATATGCTCACACTACCAAGAGATTAACTCTGACCTTTTATAAAGATTTAAGAACATTTTTTGGAGAAGTAAAAAATTTTCTATTTTTTTCAGAATTTGTGACCTCGTGAAATGCAAGTGGTCACATCCGTAGGCAGAAAAGGTCATTCAAATATCAGGTCATTAATATTTAATCAGATACACAGGGCAATTATGTGGTTTTGATGGCAGGTGTACGATAACTGAAACGCAGGGGATACATAATGAAATAAAACTATTTTGACTGGAGAATAATTGATGATTTTAAATTACTTTGAATGGAGAATAATTGATAATTTAGGGAAATTATCTGGAAGTGGTGATTACGCTGTAGAATTAATGGAATGGAATGCTGTTATTATTATTTTTACTATTATAATACATAAATAGTATATACATCACATACACACAAAAGACACGACAAAATATAGTATATATATATATATATATATATATATATCTATATATATATATATATATATATGATATATATATATATATACATATATATATATATATATATATATATATATATATATATATATATATATATATATATATATATATATATATTCACACACATATTACATACATACGTACATACATACATACACCCATCACTGAGAATTCATGCAAAATCCAATAACGCAATTCCTTTTTCAATTTCTGCATACATCTTTGCTAGAAAGAAGAGAGAGAGAGAGAGAGAAACGGAGAGAAACGACACCAAGTAAAAGCACAGACAAAGAAATGACAAAAAGAAATCCTCTGAATGGCCTCCTGTCTTCTTCAAATGCCTGAAAGAAATGAACAACAGATGTCCTCTTTTATCACGTGTGTGTGTGTGTGTGTGTCTGTATGCCTTCTTTCTTTAATGGATTCTGGTGTTTATCTCTCTCTCTCTCTCTCTCTCTCTCTCTCTCTCTCGTTATTAATTTACCCATTTTCAGTCGATCTTAAACCTTTCTCTCTGTCTCTCTCTGTCTGCCTGGCTGTCACTCTCTCTACTTTGTCAGTTGATCAAGATCACCCTCTCTCTCTCTCTCTCTCTCTCGACGTCTTTCCTAACCTTTCAACATTCGCTTAAAAACGTCACAGATGAAATGAGACGAAGGACTTTCTTTTTCCTCTCCCTTCATTTTCTTTATTTTCTCTATTTTCTCATTTTTTCACTGACGGTTCTTTTTAGCGAAGGGAATTATTTTCATTCTTATTGAATAGGCGAACAAAGTAGCAGCGTTCGTGCTTGCGTAAGACATTACCACGTTCTACGTCTGAAATGGATGATAGCTTTGATCCTTTCTTTGCTCTCTATCTATCTATCTATCTATCTATCTATCTATCTATCTATCTATCTATCTATCTATCTATCTATCTATCTATGGATTATGATAATAATAAAAGAAAGTCGCCCTCGTATGAAAAAAAAATAATCAACAAATTGGAACAATCAACTTTGACTAAAATGTTTGGCATGAAATAATGCAGAACAGTTTGCAAGACGTCCTCGAATCTTTCGAAGGATTGATGCTATGAACCTATAGTTAATGTAAAGAGTTTGAGTCATGTAAACAAACAAGGCGTGATCTTGCCTCCAGCTTATTCCGGGAGTGCACTCAATTCTACGGTCAAATAGAGCGTGATTTCATCAACGAAAATTAAAATAAATACGCTATATTTTATTATAAATATATATATATTCTGTATTGTTTAACATGCACATTATTTTTCTACGTTTTCATTATATATAATTTATAAATCATAAATATCCTATCCTAAAATTTAAAAAAATTTCTGTATCTTTAATTTAATGCGAAAACATATTTTTCAGACTTCTTTAGGCTCTTCCACAACCTTTCCAATCCCCAACAAAACACAACAACAGCAAGAACAACAACAAAAACAACAGCAGAAAAGTAATTTGTAGGTTTACACCCCGAGTAAGCGAAACTAACCTAATTTTTTTTTTATGTTGATATCCTTTATTTTCGGTTTTCAAACCCCTATGTTTAATTGTGCCTTACGTCAGGAACTGTTATCTCCAAAATCGTTTGCAAGACAACTTTGACAGATAGTATCAGGTATCAGGTATGCAAATTAGAATGATTGCTTTATTTTTAAAGCCCATATGTGCACTCACAGCAACACAACCACTCAATAGAGCTCTATTAGACATCCTTTAATTTGAATATAAATTTATTGATTCAGCGATTCTCCTGGCGTCATTCTGCCTTGATAGGTATTCGGTACAGAGGGTTTGCAATGGACCAAAATAGACATTAACCTCAGGAGGTTATTTGTGGCTATTGTTCCACTGAGTTGGTCGTTGATTGATTGAATGCCGTTTGATACCGACCTGGTCACTGTATTGAGGGTTGCTTTCTCAAAAAGAAAAGGAAATTAAATAGATAAAAATATGCTTCTAATTTTTTTTTTTTTTTTTTTTTTTTTTTTTTGCGCCTCAACCCACCGGGAACATCGCGCCCCTAGAAGACATGAGAGGACCCAGCGCCAGCGAAAGACAAGTAACATCCTTGCTCAGGTCGCTGAGACCCCCTCCCAGCACGAATCTGCAGCCGTTAACCACGTACAACATTTGGACACACACTCACACACACACACACGCTCACTCACTCAAATTTAAATTATACACTTTATGTATAAACAGAAATTATCTGACTTGTACCTTTATGCATGCTATAATATATATAATATATATATATATATATATATATATATATATATTATATATATATATATATTATATATATATATATATATATCTAATAAAATGGAGCCCATAAAAACACCAAAATAGAGAAAAAGTGCTATATTTCAGAGACTGCTGTCTCCCTCTTCAGGTAGATGAATGAGAAAAGTTCACAGAAAAGGTGTATGATACCAAGAGGTCCATCCAAACCTTTTCTGTGAACTTTTCTCATTCATCTACCTGAAGAGGGAGACAGCAGTCTCTGAAATATAGTACTTTTTCTCTATTTTGGTGTTTTTATGGGCTCCTTTATTAGATGGAACTCTGTTGTTACAGAACATTTTTACCAGTCATATATATATATATATATCCTATATACATATATATATATATATATATATATATATCTTATATATATATATATATATATATATATTCCTGTATTTAGATTCCTATATTCATTTTCATTCCTGTATGTAATTTTGTAATTTTTATCTAAAAACCAACATGTAACATATCAAATTTTTTAACATACATTTAAGGAAACACTAGCATATGGTATTGTATTTTGAATATTATTTTAACCACTGTTTAAATTTCACTTTATTTGTCATGGTACATATATCCTAATAATGTTCTTTGTATTCAAAACAACGCCCATTAAGCTGCTAATCCCTAGAATAACCAGTACCCATACCTCAAGGTCATACTTCCCACACGATGAATAAATAGGCGAAAGGCCAAATTGTAAGTCAGTAGTCGCTTGAATAATGCCATAAGGCGAAACAGCTGTCGCCGACAAAATTCAATAAATGAAAGAAGGAAGTCTGGCGTATTTTTCACACCGAAATTGACGAACGAATCGGAGAAAACTTCGTCGGTATGAGATACCTGCAAGAAACTTATTGATGCCACTAAAGCAATTGCTTTTAACGAAAATTGTATAAGAGGAAAAACTATGCCTAAAAGTATATATATATATATATTATATATATATATATATATATATATATATATATCTATATATATATATATATATATATATATATATATATATATATATATACATATATATATATCATATATATATATATATTATATATATATATATATATATATATATATATATATATATATACATATATATATATATATATATATATATATATATATATAGATATATATATATATATATATATATATATATATATATATATATATATATATATCATTACCCACAATTATCACAGCCAACAACAGATTTATTACAAAGCCCATAAACAGCAACTCCTTCAATTTTACTCAAAATTCAAAAGCCAACCCCTAAAAAATGGACGTTTACCAAACCATAAACTCAATCGTTTAGGCCTTTAACTATCTAATTAAACAAAGCTCGCTAATCTTTGGGACCAAAGGTCCTTAAACGAATGAAAGTCATATCTCTTATTTATTCGAGTTAATTAAAGCGTTTCGGGGGTCGGCGCCCCCAAAGTCAAGCCGCTCCGTGGGATTTGGGAAACTGTTGCTCTTCCGGGATCACGTACGAGTATATGAGGGGACTAGAATTGAAACTATTACTTTCGATTACTCTGGGAGTAAGCCTTTTGCCGGGTACACATACGAGTATATGAGGGAACTGGAATTAAAACTACTATATTCGCTTAATCGGGGAGTAAGCCTACAAAAGGGGTGGGATTAGGGAAGCGCTATGGAGAAGCCTAAAAAGGTCTGAAAAGGGTGTTTTACGTTGAGTTAAAGACAGCAATTCTAGTATAGGAGATTAATGATTTTTTTATTACAATGAAAATGTAGAAAATAAATAATGTCATTGTTAAACAGTTCGGAGCAATTAT
>NC_087208.1:42331642-42341642 GCF_015104395.2 Macrobrachium nipponense | reverse complement strand
ATTAATATATTTTGTATTATCATAATAAGTTGAAAATACATTATTACTATTATTATTATTATTATTATTATTATTATTATTATTATTATTATTATTATTATTATTATTATTATTATTATTATTATTATTATCAGTCCATAAGGACGAATTTATTCAGTTAACTTTTTAAAAATGTATTATAATAATAATAATAATAATAATAATTATAAAAAAAAAACACGACAAAACAGTGAAACTCAAAGCGAAATCACACGAAAATAAACAAAGAATAAAAAAAGAAGAAATTAAAATCTTTTGCAGCCAACCTCAAGAAACAAAAATTAATTCGGGTCCTAATTATGTTTGGCTTTGCCTCTCGCCCCCTTGGGACTCTAGCAGCAGCATGATGCAACACCAGTAAGGGCAAAGACCAGAGTCCAAATTTGCGTCCACACTGTGTTGGTTAAGATACACAGATTCTGCGAGATACACAGACGCTGTGTTGCTGGGAAAGATTTGGGTGTTTCTGCTCTGGGTCAAAAGTGTGAATAGTAATTTTTTTTTCTTTTTTTTCTTACTGAAAAAAGAGGAGATAATTATATTTTGGGACGTTCTTCTATCTCTCTTTCTTTCTTTTTTCTTTCTTTCTTTCTTTCTTTCTTTCTTTCTTTCTAGAGAGAGAGAGAGAGAGAGAGAGAGAGAGAGAGAGAGAGAGAGAGAGAGAGAGAGAGAGAGAGTATTGCACAAACTTTGACTTCAAAAGTGAAAAAAAAAGGATTATTATATTCTTAGTGGCTATGTAAATGAGAGAGAGAGAGAGAGAGAGAGAGAGAGAAACGAGAGAGACGAGAGAGCGGGGGGAGAGAGAGAGAGAGAGAGAGAGAGAGAGAGGGGAGAGAGAGTGAGAGAATATTGCACGCGAACTCTGGCTTCAAAAGGGAACAAAAGGAGGTTATTATATTCTTAGTGGCTATGTAAATGAGAGAGAGAGAGAGAGAGAGAGAGAGAGAGAGAGAGAGAGAGACTATTGTACAAAATCTTGCTTCAAAATTTGCAAAAAAAGATTATTATATCCTTATTGAGAGAGAGAGAGAGAGGAGAGAGAGAGAGAGAGATGATGAGAGAGAGAGAGAGAGAGAGAGAGAAGAATGAATAACTTATAAGCAAGCATTAGGTGTTGTAAAACCCTGCTAGGCTGGAACCTCAGAAAACATAACACGACTAACAAAACCTCACGAAGATATAAAATTACTACAAAATAATTCCTGACGAGCTGCAGTCAGTCATTATAACATCTTGAAAAACTGAAAAAATCAAATCAATAATGATAATCAAGTTAAAAAAAAGGAAAAAAAGTTTAAATTAGACAAAGCTCGACTCAGGGAACATTGGGAAACAGAATATTTACTTTGCTCTTCCCTGCACATCGAGAGAGAGAGAGAGAGAGAGAGAGAGAGAGAGAGAGAGAGAGAGAGAGAGAGAGAGAGAGAAGTACACACAATCATTGGCGATCTACTACCACAGGTTATATAAAAACTAAATAAATATTTAGTTGTGTGTGTGTGTGTGTGTGTGTGAGAGAGAGAGAGAGAGAGAGAGAGAGAGAGAGAGAGAGAGAGAGAGAGAATAATGTACACACGAACAATGGCCATCTACTACCACAACTTATATAAGAAAATAAACATAGATTTATCTGTAATCAATACAGGTACATAAGTAACTAGGTAATAATTTCACATCTCACTACAATGTTGGATATACAAGGACATATTTCTAAATTATGATTATTATCACGAAACTAAACCGATAAACGTCCCAACGTCTAGAATTCTTTCTTTCCAGATCACGTGAAACCTTATTCTACTGATCGATCTTTCAGAATTGGTTCCGTCCAAAGGGATTTCATTTGTCCCCCTGGACAAAGGGTCTTTTGTGTTAAGTTTTATGACATTGAAATAGCTGCCAGCTCTAGTTCCTGGTTAGAGTTTTATGGTTCGATCAATTTGAAAGGCTGGATTCATTTTTCATTTTAGAAGACGGGTATATATTGCTGTAGATGAGACACACACACCTATAAATATGCATATGTGCATTAAGCTACAAATGTCCTTTAATATCCAAATCCCTCTACCTTGGAATGGGAATTTTTTTAGTTGATAACAATATCATTCTGTCATGGATTCGAACCATCACACAGAGAAGAAACCTGGAATTCAGTGACGTTTGCTGTGTCGGTAAAATCACTGAACTCCTGATTTCTCCTCTGTGCGCTGGTTCGAATCCACGAGATGACGAAGTTATTATCAACTAAAAGAATTCTCCTTTGGATAACATATATGAAAATATGTTGATTCTGACGAAGATATTGTTTAACTACGGGATCAATTCGTCCATTCCCAAACCTGTTACTACTACTACTCCCGAGAATCAATCCGTCCATTAAGGGTGAAATGACATTTACATATAGCTTAATGCATGTATATGAATCACTGTGATGTGATAAAAATTCATATATGTATGTATATAAAGTACATATTCATATATATTATACATAAGCATATATATATATATATATATATATATATATATATATATATATATATATATATATATATATATATATATATATATATATATATATATATATGTGTGTGTGTGTGTGTGTGTGTGTGTGTGTGTGTGTGTGCTATGCAGTGATATATAGAGACCCCAGAATTCCAGCAAACATTGGAATCAACGAGAAATATTGGAATGGTTTCGAAAGCCAATTGAGCGACCAACTCCATTTATTCCCGGATTCATGTCACCAGATACCTTTTGAAAGTGAAGGTAAATCTTCTATTCCTTTCTCTCTTTCTCTTTTTTTTAATTTTAATTTTTTTTTTTTTTGACAAAGGGTCGATTGCGACTGTAAACGTTCGTTCGTTTCTTAATTCAATAAGAAGTTATTAGTTCAGAAAATAGGGGAATCATAATACATCAGATGTTCTCGTGTGTGTGCGTGTATATATATATATATATATATATATATATATATATATCTATATATATATATATATATATATATATATATATATATATATATACAGGCACACACACACATACACACACACACACACACACACACACACACATATATATATATATATATATATATATATATATATATATATATATATATATATATATATATATATATATATATATATATATTATATATCTATATATATATATATAAAATAAAAGTAGCCCATAACAACACCAAAATATAGAAAGTAAGTACAATATTTCAGAGACTGCTGTCTCTCTCCTCAGAGTGATAGCAGTCTCTGAAATATAATACCTACTTTCTATATTTTGGTGTTTTATTGGCTCCTTTTATTAGAGGAATTCCGTTGTTACAGAACATTTTTACTAGTCATATATATATTATATATATATATATATATATATATATATATATATATATATATATATATATATATATATATATTATATATATATATATATATATATATATATATATATATATATATATATATAGTATATATATATATATATATATATATATATATATATATATATATATATATATATGTGTGTGTGTGTGTGTGTGTGTGTGTGTGTGTGTGTGTGTGTGAGCTGTCTTATGCTTTATGGTACGGGGTTGAGTTGGCCCCACATGTCAGGCAGAGAGAGAGAGAGAGAGAGAGAGAGAGAGAGCCATATAGCTTGAATATCATACTAACGAATGAATGCTAATCCAGAACTTAGCTCAGCCTCCAGAACAGATAGACTCGTTTTGTACAACATGCAACGTCGGCATAAAAAAAAAAAAAAAAAAAAACAAAAAAAAAAAAAAAAAAAAAATAGAATGGAGACTTGGTAAAAGAAGAAAGGTTTCTATTTATATAGTCTTTTAATCTATTCCTCTCGCAGATACCGTTATCGGGACCCAAAAAAAAAATAAATAAAAACAAGTCTAAGAAAATTTGCGTATTCATGAAATAGCCGAAGACGAGATACGACACGGAATTCAATTTTTCGAAGCAATCAGTCGACGGGACTTTCGTTCATTCACGATCAGGAGTCCTTCACCAGTCTTTCACGAAGGAGTCGCATATCCTTCCGCGAGTCCTTCGCGAATGTTTCGTGAATCATTTACGAATCCTTTGTGAGTCTCCATGAATATCTTCGTGAGTCCTTCGCGAATCCTTCGGGAGTCCCTTGTGAATCCTTTCTGAGTGCTTCACGAATATCTCCGTGAGTCCTTCCTGTATCCTTCGTGAGTCCTTCACGAATATGTTCATGAGTACTTCACGAATCCCTCGTAAGTCTTTCGTGAATCCTGCGTGAGTTCTTCACTAATCCTTCGTGATTTCTTCACGAATCCTTGGTGAGCCATTCGTGAATTCTTCATGAATCCTTCACGAATAACTTCGTGAGTCCTTCGTGAATCCTGCGTGAGTTCTTCACGAATTATTCGTGATTCCTTGACGAAGTTTTATTTTTATATTCATAGGTGTTCTCTATATATATATATATATATATATATATATATATATATATATATATATATATATATATATATATATATATATGTATGTATTCGAATATATGTACGAAAACCTTAGACATAAATCGTAAGAAAGAATACAATAATGAGCAATAATTTTTAACCTCACTTCAGCTGGCCGGGAGGCCTGTTAATTACAGAGGCTTAATGATAAAGAAGATTAGGACAAAGCGTCAATAATGGACTCATTACCGGCCGAGTTCAGTCCGGTATTACCTGGTAATTATCAACGTGTCTTCCAAGTTGATTTTGAGCTTTGCAGCTAGAGAGAATTTCCAGTGGGTCGCCTCTGACTGCTTTTTGAAATTGGGAAATGTTCTTCTGATAATCTTAATGCTGGATTTGTTTTTTCTAAATGGAGGTGAGGATGGAATCGCAGTGTTATCTTCTCTCTCTCTCTCTCTCTCTCTCTCTCTCTCTCTCTCTCTCTCTCTCTCTCTCTCTCTCTCTCTGACTGGTTTTAGAAAGGAAACAATAATCTACTCTTGATCTCTTCAAGGTTTTAGCTTTTGTTATAGAAAGGGTGGTATTATAGGGCTTAACTCTCCACTCTCTCTCTCTCTCTCTTTCATACTGGATAACAGTATGAAACAACACTACAGGAACGAACTTAAAAGTAATAAGAATAACTTACGTACTTCCTGGAAAATAGTGCGCTCAACTTCTGCCCAATAATACTAACAAAGAATCTCCAATAGAAAATGAAGATTTAACTGACAAGGCAGAGAAATTTAATGAGTATTTTGCGAATGTAGGAAGAAGACATATGAAAGAACGCAAGAAGAACTGGCCAGGAATAATAGAAGAGCACAAACCGATGAAATGAATACATTCCCAAACAATCAGTTATATTCTTTTAAAAACCGTCACCTGTTAACTGTGATACTGTCATTCTAGTCATTAGTTCTCTCAAAGAGTCAAATGCGTACGGATCCGATGGCATACCGCTCCGTTTTATAAAAGACACTCTATATATAATTTTATTTTACATTACTATAATTATTAATACATCTATTGTAACTAATATCTACCCAGAAACGTGGAAAAATCCCCATGTTGTTCCTTATTTTAAAAACGGAGATAGAGACGAAATTTCTAATTACAGGCCAATTTCTTTACTCCCGGTCTTATCTAAAATATTAGAAAAAATAGTATCAAACCAGTTAACTGAATACTTAGAAAGTAATCACCTCATTTCTGACAGTCAACATGGCTTTCGACCAAAACTATCAACGGAAACAGCACTATTAAAAATATCGGATAAAATCTACGATAACATAGACAAGAAGAAAATTTCCCTTTTACTACTTCTGATCTGTCGAAAGCTTTTGATAGTGTGAACCATGAAATTTTGCTGGGTAAATGTCAGACACTTTATATTGATCCATCCTGGTTCACAGACTATTTACGTAATCGAGTACAATCTGTCAGACTCAAAAATGTTGTCTCAACCCCCCAAAAACGTTCGGTTTTGGTGTACCTCAAGGTTCAATCCTAGGACCAATTTTATTCAACATCTATGTAAATGACCTGAGAAATTTTTTAAGTGACTGTTTCATTGTTCAGTATGCTGATGACACTCAAATAATAATTGATGGCTACATCGATAACTTGGAAGACTTAGTACGCAAAGCTGAGGAGATTTTATATAGAGTGAAGATGTATTTTCAAATAAATGGCTTATTGTTGAATGAAAGTAAAACTCAATGTATATTCCTAGGCTCCAGACAATATCTATCTGAAATCGGGGATAACATCAAAATCAATTTTAAATGGGCCATCATCGAACCTATGGAATCCGTAAAGAATCTTGAGTGCACTTCGATAAATACATGACATTTGAAAAACATATTGATGAACTGCACAGAAAAGTTATGGGGGACACTTATTTATCTCAATAGACTAAAAAATTTATTCGAAACCAGAAACTCGCCTAATCGTAGTGCAATCATTAGGTATTAAGTTTAATTCATTACTGCTAATAATATATGGGGTTCAACAAGCAACGTCCATTATGCAACGAGTACAAAAACTTCAAAATTTTGCGGCTCGGGTGGCCATGGGTACAGTGAGAAAATATGATCATATATCTCCAATTTTACTAGAACTGGGTTGGTTGAAAGTGAAAAAACAAGTACACTTTTGATGTTTGTGTTTTGGTTTTTAAAGTTTTAAAAAAATGTTTTTCCGAACTGGCTTTATAATTTTAGAACCGTTGACTCGGTGACAGGGCTGACTACAAGACAAGCAATAATCTAGTGTCCAGAAGAGCCAATACCGATATAGGATCAAGGGAAATAAATACTAAAGGTCCACAGTTATGGAATAGTTTACCTGGCTCATTGAAAGACGAAGAATCCCTAAGATCTTTTAAAAATAAACTAAGAAAACACCTTTTAAACAATAATTAAGCTTCGTAGATAAGTTTTATAGGAAACAACCACGTCTCACGTCAATAACCGCTTTTTAAGACATACCATTATCTATGAAGAACATTTTATGTTGGAGTAATTTTACTAATTATTGTTCTAGGAACAATGTTTTATAACCGAAATTGTGATTTTCCTAATTCAGGTTTTGTATATATGTATGTATGTGTATATTGTATATATGATATGTATACGTATGTATGTGTGTATGTTGTTATAGTATACTATGATTTTATTGTTTTAATAGCTTTAATGTGCGCTTTCTAACCTTGGTTGATCACCTGATGTAAATAGAAAACCCAATGTATTATTGGAATAAAGGATATTATTATTATTATTATTATTATTATTATTATTATTACTCTCTCTCAAGCAGTGCTAATATTTGTTGAATTAGTCAAAATTCTTCCGACAAGCTCTTCAAGTTTTTTAAAGTAGGGTATGGATGGAATTAAAACCTCCTCTCTCCTCTCTCTCTCTCTCTCTCTCTCTCTCTCTCTCTCTCTCTCTCTCTCCTTATCTCATGTAGAGTCATCATTTCTAGTCTTGTGTCGATAGCCATCAAGATTGCTACGTAAGCAGATATCCATCGTTCAATCGATTATAAAGAAGAACCTCCTATTATTATTATTATATTATTATTATTATTATTATTATTATTATTATTATTATTATTATTATTATTATTATTATTATTATTTTCTCTTCTACGGTCGTCATTCATATCCTTAGTCAATCCATTTTGGTACTAATAAACAAAAGAATAATCATTTTTTTCCCTTATAAAAACATGGAAGAGAGAGAGAGAGAGAGAGAGAGAGAGAGATGAATAATAAACATTATGGAGTGACCTTCTTCATCTGAATTTTTATAGGAGAGAGAGAGAGATAGAGAGAGAGAGAGAAAGAGAGAGAGAGTAGAATATGAAGCCTTTTGAAATGAGTCTCATTGATTTAATATTTAGAGAGAGAGAGAGAGAGAGAGAGAGAGAGAGAGAGAGAGAGAGAGAGAGAGAGATGGATAATAAACCTTACTAAGTGACCTTCTTCATCTAAATTTTTATAAGAGAGAGAGAGAGAGAGACAGAGAGAGAGAGAGAGAGAGAGAGAGAGAGAGAGAGAGAGATAGAATAAGAAGCCTTATTGAATGAGTCTCATTAATTGAACATTTATGGAGAGAGAGAGAGAGAGAGAGAGAGAGAGAGAGAGAGAGAGAGAGAGAGAGAGAGAGAGAAAGTGAGAGAGAGAGAGCAAATGTTTACCATTTAACTCTTAATGCTTGGATTCGTCTCCCAGTCCATTGACTCCCTCGCAACTTACTTCCATTCTTCACTGCTGGTTTCAAATTGGAGAGACAAAACCCATTATTTCAGGAGAACGGTTTAATTCCTTACCCTACTACTGAAGCATTTAAGGAACTTATTTGCTTGTGAAAACAGAGTTCAGGTATTTATCTTTTAGGTAAAAATTCATTTCTGGTAATTTTAGTTTTCTGTATAAGAAAATCTATTGTGCTGGCTTAGTCTGCCCGTCGGTACTTTTTCTCTCCGCCCTCGGATCTTAAAAACTACTAAGGCTAGAGGGCGGCAAATTGGTATGTTGGTCATCCATACACCAATCATCAAACGTCTCAAATTTCAATCCTCTAGCTACAGAAGTTTTGATTTTATTTAAGGTTAAAGTTACCCATAATTGTGCGTCTATCAACGCTATAGGATAGGCCACCACCGGGTTGGTTAGTTTTGTGGGACGCGGCTCATACATCATTATACCGAGATCATAGAATATTAGATCAGTTTTCATTGGCGTTGATTATACGCTGAAGCGACTGTACAGAAAACTTGACTACGCCGAAGAAACTTCATCGCATTTCTTACTGGTTTACTAGAGAAATATATTGTGGACAATTTTACTAACTCTAAACATTTCGGGATATTCTCAAAAAATCACAATAACGTGACTGGAAAATCTTCAAGTAATCAAAGTCCACAATTATGTATTTTTAATACACATTTTACATAATTGTGGACTTTGATTACTTGAAGATTTCGGGATATATTTATTCAAGTAAATGTTTTTCAGTCATTTACTGCTAGTAAAATACATTGTAGTCCTTTTTGTCACAAGTAAAAATATTCTGTATTTTTTTCCACTAAAAAAATTTCTGATAGTCTTTTTTTTTTTTTTACTAATTTTTGCAAGTAAAAACATTTGAGTTAATTTTTTGGGGGAGGATATTTTTGAAAGTAAACGTTTTTCAGTCGTATTTTGCTACTAAAATACATTTTTGTCCGTTTTCTTATAATTGGAAATATTCTGGGTATTTTTTGCAAGTAAAAACATTTCTGGCTGTCTTTTTACTAACTTTTGCAGGTAAAAATAATTTGGGTTACCTTTTTATATATTTGATATTGGACAGACAGGACACCAGATCAATTGATGTATCTGAATGTGAGACCTTGAACAGATTTACAAGATTTGACTTATTGTGAGTTATCCTGAATTGTATTTTTATTTACCTCTGTTTTTTACATACATTTCTTGCTTGTTTTACTTCTCTTATCACCCATTTGTATTTGTTTTATTTATTCAATTAATTTTTCCCTTGTTTTTACTTTGCATTATTCGTCTTTTCCCAAACAACTTCTCTAAGTTGTATTGACGTTGTCTAATTAATTTTGAACTTTTAACTAATTTAATTTTATTTGTTTATATTTTCCTTCTTTTCATCTCTTTGTGTCTTTTACTTTCAAATATCTAACCATTTTTCTGTTTTTCCTTTACATTATTCAGCTTTTCATAATAAAAATACATATGTTTTATGGACAGAGAAAATGTATGGTTTTTCTCATTGACTTAATTCTTTTAACTGGTATTCTTCTACCATTTATGAAATATGTCTATGCTAAATTATTATTATTATTATTATTATTATTATTATTATTATTATTATTATTATTATTATTATTATTATTATTATTATTATTATAATGTTGGTCTATCACAGTCCTCCAATT